>NW_024870579.1:0-231408 GCF_013358625.1 Macadamia integrifolia
AAAGATCAACCCCAAAGCATCCAATGGTCATGAATTCATCTTGGTAGCCATTGATTATTTCACCAAGTGGGTAGAAGCTCAGTCATACGTAGTCCTTACATCTACTAAGGTGGCAAAATTCATTCAAGAAAATATCATTTCCCGATATGGAGTACCTCAAGAGTTGATATTGGATATGGGATCCCATTTCTGGGGTAAAATTGATAAAATTTGCATGATGTTTGGTATCAAAAGGCATCGCTCTACCACTTATAGGCCACAGACCAATGGGGCAGTAGAAGCAGCTAACAAGAACATCAAGGTGATCTTACAGAAAATGGTTGAAACACACAAAGATTGGGCAGATAAGTTACCACTTGCTTTGTGGGCGTATTGGACCTCTGTACGATCCTCGATAGGGGCAACCTCTTTTTCTTTGGTATATGGGGTTGAGGCAGTTCTACCTATGAAAATCCTAGTGCCATCCCTAAGGATGCTTCTTGATAGTTAGTTACTTGAAGGAGAAAGGGTGAAGGCCAGGCACGATGAGCTCAATTTTCTCGACAAAAGGCGTATGAAAGCCATGGATAACCTACAGAAATATCAACTGAGAATGGCAAGGGCCTTCAACAAGAATGTGAAGCCCCATCACATGGAGAAAGGTGAACTTGTTCTTAGAGAACAAATAGTCCCAATTTATGATCCAAGAGGGAAATTCAGGCCCAACTAGAGTGGCCCATTCACTATCAAAGAGACTCTACCAGGCAAAGGTATGAAACTCAAAGACCACAATGGTGAATAAATACCCGGACTGGTCAACATGGATCAACTCAAGAAATATTATGTCTAAAGGGGTGAATAGTTCGAATTATGTCAAACCGGATTCCTCTCAAGGGATACATAGGCAACTTGACATGTGCAAGTGTAGTCTCAACCATCTTAAGCTAATAAATTGGTTCCTAGTTAATAATCAAGGTATCTTAAAATATCATCATAGCTTGTGTCCCCCAAGAATCACCATTTGGCATGCAAGACCATTAGGTATCTGTCATTCACCTTGGTACTCCAAATTCTTATCCAAGATTCTATCCCCCAAAAGTCACCACCCGGCACCAGTATGTCAAGGCTAGTTCATTCCCCATCCTTGATTAGTAAAAAAAAGAAGAAAAAAAAAAGAGTTTGATGCAACAAAGGTAAAGGTATGGTTGTTTTAATAACTAATGAGTTATACTTTGGCAAATCATCATATCCCTTCTTTGCTTATAATGGTTTCAGGAAAAGTCATGGACTCTTTGGATGAGACATTAAGGAAATGTACCGTGGACATAAACATGGTGACACTAGGTCTGCTATAAGCTACGAGTATGTCAATGCTCAGCCGGATTGGGTGCATTGAGCTACATCACAATTTGCTTTGACAGGTGCCTCAGCACTGGGATGTCGATCTTTATCTATTTCGGTTTTGGTAGAGACTTGTCCAACTCTTAAAGAATTCTGAATTTATATGTTGTCTCCATCCAAGGGTAAGTTGATCCAACCATCTTTGAAGAAAGATCACTCAGAGAAGATTTAAGACTTTTTCGGATGGGAAAAGGAGGAAATGAAGCAATTTATCAGATGTAGAAAGATTGACATTCTGAAGGTGGCCAGGATCTTCATTCAATACCTATCACTAGGGGGAATCCATCAGCAAAGATCACAGGATGTTTATCTATTATGCATGATAGCTCGCTATGTTCTCTAAACTCCTGGATGTGGTGCACCACTTGTTCTAATAGTGGTGGTAAAGCAATTGAAGAAAGGAGGAGATATCATTCCTACAGTCCTTATAGAGACATTCAAAGGACTTGATAACATGAGCCACAACCATAGATTTGGACATGATCATTATTACAAAAGTCCCTCCATTTTCCAACTCTGACTACTTGATAAGTCCCCTGGCTACAACTACGTCAAGTTGATGGGATTAACTCACACATCCTTTTATTTGCCTATGTACATTAGCTGATAATATGGGCTCGAGGCGATGGACCTAGAGGAGTTAGTGGACTTTTACCCACCCCAGGAGTTGTCTCCCAACCTTGTGACTTACCTATCTTGTCTATGGTAGGAAAGTTATTCCCCTCCCATGTAATTTGATTGGTAATAGAATGAGGAAATATTTAGATTTTCGTGTTATCCCGATTATTCTAATTATGACTTGAGGTGTGGAATTGATTATGCCTAAACATTTCAAACCATAAACAAAGAGGAAAGATTTTCTTTGTGCCAAAGATAGGTTTTCATTCATAAGATGCCAAAATAAAATGATGAACAAACAAGGGGGAGGGAAAAAGAAAAAGAAAAAATATACATATGTTTGTGTTTACAAGAAATACAGGAACAAATCCCTATGGGTCAAAAATTGTCATCCAAACCGTGCTTAGCATCATCCTCATAGAAGGCCACAAAGCTAGAGGGTCCCGATCCTGAACTCGTCAATCTCTGTATAAGGTCCTCAACCTGCCTCTGCAAACAGGCATTCTCCCGTCGGTCAGAGCTAACCTGTCTCCTCAAAACATTGTTCTCCCCCTCCTAGAGGAACATATATGGAATGATCAAGAAAAGAAGCAATAAAAGAGGAAAAAGATTAAGAACAAGAGAGTGCCTTCTCGACCACGACCTCGGATAAACTGTCACACCCCACTTCCAGTAGACCCAACTTACCATTAGGAATACTGGTGGTGTGAATAAGACACGTACCTGTCTTATAAACCTACCAGGATCTCTGATAGAAGTTGTAGGTATCATGGACCTCCGTCGGGATCGCGATATGGCGCGTAGTGCATGTACACATGCTGGGGTTCGACCATAATGAGATGAGATAGTATCCCCTGGTCATCAAAATGCCAAGGGGGGATACACGTTATGGGTAAAAGGGAGTCACCACCTAGAAAGGGTCTAGGACCCATAAATGTCTCCCCCAATCGAGGGAGAGAGACTAATGACTCTGATGGATAAGGTTGGTTTGCACCAAGATTTTGGACAAGTGTCAAGTGACAGACTGGGAAGGTGTTAAGCACCCAGTCTACCCGGCCCTAAGGCCGGTCTCTTTTTGTTTGACCAAAGTTTATTTGTACCGTACTAACTAGTCTTAAATTTAGGTCACTGAAAGCCCTAAACTAGGTATCTAAGCATGACATGTGAAAACCCTAAGTCAAGTGTCTAAATTATGCTAGCTAGGTTATGATGCAAATAATGAAATGATTACGCTAATTAAAAATTAAAAATTAAAAATCCTAAATGATTTAATCAATGAATTATGAGTCTTAGATTAAGCTAATTAAATACGCCTAAACCTAGGATTAGTTTAGCAACTTATGAAACCCTAAATTAAACTAGTTCGATTAATTGAGCCTGACCTAGATGGATGATCAATGAATTTGTGAGATCCTAAATTGAATTAATTAAAATGGTTAATCTCAATCCCTAGTAATTTGTGAAATAAATTATTGCAATTCTACTTAATCTAATTGGTACAAAGATTTATAAATTAAATGAGATCTAATTAATTTATAAAGGTGAAATGGATTAATTACATTAAATGAATGCATTTTTACTAATCTACCTAATCTAGTATAGGAGGATTAAACTAAACCTAAGGTTTAATTAAATTAATTATAAAACCTAATTGGACTAACTATGTTTACCTAGAGCTAATCCTAAGATGAGTTAAACATTTATCAAAACCCTAGTTAAGCTAATGAGAAGAAAATCTTTTAACTAATTAATCTAGTTAATTATCCTACATTAAATAACTAATTAGTTGATTGATTAAAATAAACAAACCACTAGAGGGAAAAAGATTGGTAATTACACAAGTTTAATAAATTGAATTGAATGAAGAAATCAAATGCAGTGATTTAAAAAGCTAAATTAACAAACCACAATTAAATAAACAACAGTTGAAATGACTAATTACGTTAACTACATTACTTTAATCAATGTAGATTAGTACTACATTAATGTGAGTGAGGGTTGCAGTACAAAAGATAGGAGATAGTAGGAAAACCTAAATCCTCAATACACACCTAATGCTACGAGCCGATTTGAGGGGGGCTAGCCACGCCCTAGACTACGTCCCATACATTAATTAGAGGGAAATAAAATGAAATCATTTGATTTTAAATTTTAAAATTAGAGGAATCCCAACCCTAAGTTCTAGGACTAGATACATTCCAGACCTAAAATCAAACCAAAATAGATAAAAGAAAAATAAAAAAAAGGAGGGGAAGATTCCACATAGAAAACATAAATAAAATAACAGGTTGTGGGCATTACAGATATGGACTATCTAATCAGAAAATTAAAGAAATAATGAAAAACAAGAAAATAAAAGAAGAAGGAGGAGGTTCGTTGGCTGCTGGTTATTAGTTGTAGCAGTAGGGAAGAAGAAGAGAAAAAGAAGAAGAAGAAGAAGAAGAAGAAGGAGGAGGTTCGTTGGCTGCTGGTTATTAGTTGTAGCAGTAGAGAAGAAGAAGAGAAAAAGAAGAAGAAGAAGAAGAAGAAGAAGAAGAAGAAGAAGAAGAAGAAGAAGAAGAAGAAAGGAGGAGAAAGGTGAGTTGCAGGTTCGGTTGGGGAAAAAGAAAGGAAGTAGAAGGGAGTGGAGAGGGTTCGGCCATGGTAAAAGAGAAAAGAAGAGAGGAAGAAGTAGAAGAAAAAGAAGAAGAAGAAGAAAAAGAAGAAGAAGAAGGAGAAGGGAGTGAGTTGTAGGTTCGGTTAAGGAGAAAGAAAGGAAGGAGAAGGGAGTGGAGAGGGTTCGGCCATGGTAAAAGAGAAAAGAAGAGAGGAAGAAGAAGAAGAAAAAGAAGAAGAAGAAGGAGAAGAGGAGAGTTGCAGGTTCGGTTAAGGAGAAAGAATGGAAGGAGAAGGGAGTGGAGAGGGGCGGCTGATTTTCTGCTAAAGGGAAAAGAAGAAAGAAAGGAAGAAGAGATGGGGGAAGAGATTAGGGCCTGAGATCCTAATCTAAGGGTTTATGTCTAAAGAACAAAAATAAATCAAAAAATAGATCAAATCAAACCTACTTATTAAGTGAGTATATCAAGCCACAAATAAAACCGATTAATTGAATAAATATATAACAATAAAAGAAAGCAAAACAAATTAAAATGAAAAACAAAACGAATTAGCAAAAACAATGGATTGGACCCAATGACCCAAATCAAAATATATTGAACCCAATTAAAGCAAGATAAACCCAATTGAACCGGAATCAACTAATTCATGTTTAATAAACCATACTAAACCAAATTAAAGCTAATTAAACCTAATTAATCTAAATGAACCAATTAAACCTAAATACACCTAATTGAATCGGGTTACATCTAATAAACCATATTAAACCAAATTGAAACTAATTAAACCTAATTAATCTAAAAGAACCAATCATTAATAAATTAGAACCTAATCTATTAAATTAGATAAACTAGTTCTAAATTGTAATTAGGAGATGAAAAATACCTTAAACCCGGCTTTAATCAAGAAACAAGGGGAGATAACCCTGGTGCTTCAAGCCCCAAATCGAACCGAACCGGACTAGATCTCCCGGCTCAAGGAAGGATTAATGTGTTAAAATTTTAGACTTGGAGAATATTTGATTTTAGAGGGAAGAAGTTAGCCAAAACCTTAATGGGGCCATCCTCTCTCCCAAATTCTCAATTTTTTCTCCTCCTTTTTGGAAGAGGGGAAGGGCTATACTTATAGCCTTGGGACTTGAGACAATTCTCTCTTATTTCCGATGTAGGACTAAAAAACTAGAGAGAATTGTCCAAAAAGGCTTGTTTTTGGACAAAGAGGTTTGGGCATCATGTGACACTCCTTGGTTGCTCGGAATGGAATCTGATATCGAACTTTGGAGTTAACTTTCAGGGGTCATATCTTTCAAACTGTTAGTCAGAATTCAACGTGTAATATTTCGTTAGAAATCTCAGTTCGAGCACTATCCAATGATGTGAGACACTATTATAGTCTTGACTGAGAACTTTTATGAAAATATGCATAAAGTACAGACCTGGATCATATAATGAAATAGAGAATCGGACATCGATTCGTATAGTTCTCGCATCAAAGTGTAATGTCTGACTTGAGGGGACAAACACCAATAATCCACAACATCAAGTTCTAATTTTTGAAAACATTTTCTCTTGAAAGTTTATAGGGAAAAAATGGTCATTTTCTACTCTAAGCTTGAAAATTCTCCAAGTCTAAAATATCCAACATGTAATTCTTCATATTGTCATCATTACTGGGGGGTGACAAAATTCGGTGTCTATAGATTGCCCCTCTTTGACTGAGACCTGTGTTACCGTCGAAAGGCCAAGAAAAGAACACACCATTTTGTCACCAGGAGCAATGTACTACTGACATCCGGCTCAAGGATGGAGGAGGTGCAAATGCAAATGCAAAACAAGAGATAAGACCAAAGATAGGAAATGTCGATCGATAACACATGCGAAATCAAGTAGTGTGTGGGTGCTACCGTGATATAAAACCTACCGTAGTCGGTCAATATGCAGGTAAAACCTAGGCTAAGGATGCAGGTGCAATAAGCCATTATTAGTGTAAAGAACCAAGTAGACAATGAATGCAGGTATGAAAGAGTACAAATGCAATTGGCTGTCAAGTATAAATAACCAACCACACCATGAATGTAAAAATGAGACAAAGGTGTAAATGCAATTAGCCAATATTGGTATAAAGAACCAAGTAGACTTGAATGCGAGTATGGAAAAGAGTGTAAATACAATCGACCGTTAGGTGTAAATAACTAAACGGATTGCGAATGTAAATATGAAAAAACGGTGTAAACGTAATTAGCCAATATTGGTATAAAGAACCAAGTAGACTATGAATGCAAGTATGATAAAAAAAAAGTGTAGATGCAATCAGCTATCATTGGTATAAAGAACCAAGCAAACCATAAATGCAAATATGAGACAATGGTGTAAATGAATGGCCAAACACAAGAGAAACTAGTTTTGAACTAGGTGTAAGTAACCACCAGACGCAACTTTCAGTCTCAACAGCCGGACTTAAGATAGAAATGGCATTGGTATAAATAACTGCCAGACCCGATCTTCAGTTCAAAAATAACCAGACTAAAATGCAGGTGACATTGGTGTAAATAACCATCAGATCCAATCTTCAGCTTAAATAACTGGACTATGAGGTGAGACTGACATTAGTGTAAATAACCGTCAGACCCAATCTTCTGTGTAACTAACCAGACTTGAAATGGAGCTGACATTGGTGTAAATAACCGCCAGACCCAATCTGTAGCATAAATAACTAGACTTGAAATGGAATTGGCAATGGTGTAAAGAACCATCCGAACTAATCTTCGATTTTAACAACCGGACTTGAACTAAAGCTGACATTGGCGTAAATAACCGTCAGGCCCAATCTTCTGTGTAAATAACCAGATTTTGAAATGGAATTGGTAATGGTGTAAAAAACCATCCGAACCAATCTTCGGTTTAAACAATCGGACTTGAACTGAAGCTGAAATTGGTGTAAATAACCGTTAGGCCTAATCTTTGGTGTAAATAACCGGACTTGGAATGGAATTGGCAATGGTGTAAAGAACCATCTGAACCAATCTTCGGTTTAAACAACCGGACTTGAACTGAAGCTGACATTGGTGTAAATAACCGTCAGGCCCAATCCTTAGCATAAATAACTAGACTTGAAATAGATTTGGCCATGGTGTAAAGAACCATTGCTACCAATCTTCATAAGTTGATGAATTTGAGGTTAAATACCTAAAAATATTAAATGTTCAACATTTTAATTATGAGATATAATGATATTGCAATTAAATTTAAACAAACATCAACCTGATTGGTTAGACAAAGGATTAGTCATCAAATCCTAACACTATGCTCACGTAAGAGAGTGTAAATGACCACTACTATAAAAAGGAGTGAGAAGTGTTTACATTGGAAAATGACAAAGAAGGATTTTGCCAAAACAAATTTCACCATGAGAACAAAGCTAAAACAAGGGAGGTAACCCATCAATGAGTGTTGCCCTAGACTGTGACATCTCCAGTTTGCTCGGCTTAAACTCACATAAATATGGCCTGAATATGCATTACTTGCATGTATCTGCAACTTATGGCAATATAGTCTGATGTCTCCAATTGTAATGGCTTTCGGTTGCTTCGACCAAATCTTTATCTCATGGTAAACATCCACAACATGTTGATCCCTTCTTTTCCTGTGAGTGCACCTTTCTGATGTTGCCCGCATTTTATGAGCGGGGATAGTAGTAACTTCCTTAGCTGCTTCTCAAGACTTGAGGGGTGGCTCTTTAAAATACCCAAAACATCATGTCTGTGGCACAAGCTCTAAGAAACAAGTAGTAAGACAATCAAACAATATGAAAAGGATGCAGACCTAATGGTTCTACCAACTGTAGAGTTGGGAGCTATTACATGGAATGACGAGCTCACTAGAGAAATCACGCCAACTAAGGAGGCTTAAAAGAAAGGACTAAGTGGTGAAACTCTTGGGAATCCATCGGAATAAGAGACGGGAGAAAGAGTTTGAGTCTAAGCAGGCCGTCTCTTGATGATAAAAGTAGCGACGATCAAATCGCCTTCAAAATAGGAAGCTAAGAAAGGACATTCATGTGAAGCCCAAACAAAACAAGGTAATATGGTGATTGAGGTGATGGACCGAGCTTGAAATTGACTTCTCAAGCTGCCTACGTATCCTGAGTAAATCAGAAATCAGGTCGGACGTAGTTCTTGCCACGGATGATATATTAGTTATAAAGCCTTGATAATTGGGTGAGCTTGAAGTTATCGGAGAAAATCTCACCACATTTAGCCTAGGAGGACTTGCTGGGTTATAATGGGGCTTAGGACTTGGTTCCAAATGAGGGTAAAAGCTCAAATATGCCCCCAGGGTCTAACTAGAATCTTAAAATTTTTGCCTTTATTGCCTTCTTTCTTCTTCTTCAATTTTTGTGAGCAATTTTCTCTCTTGCCCCTGCCTTAGGGTATTGGATTGCTTTTGGATTTGAGCTTTGCTCCTTTCTTTTCCTCTTTTTTTTCTTAATCGGCAATTTTCTTTTCTTTTTCTTCTTTTTTTTTTTTTTTTTTTTGAAGTTGGAGCTTTGCTATCTTTTTGTTATTGAATTTTGAAATGGAAAAGCGGTTTTCCCCAACCTTGGCAATATTAGGCTCTGGTACAAAAAATGTCTTCTAATCAGACCCCAGAGGCTAGTAGGATTAAGTATGTGAAAGGTACCTTGGTAATGGGATATGGGTAGGCCATAATGGGCTTTCCAAAGGATAGGCTTAGGCCCAAAAAGGATAACTAGCGGATTTAAACTTGTCAGGATTTTTCCTGGATAACTAGCGGCCAAGGATGGCCTCCCTTAATAGGCTTAATGATGTGAAAAATTCCCTTAAGCTCTTTACTCGTTGGAAGGGGATTAAATGTGTGGAGAGCTCAAGACCTTTTATTATCAAGGCTCTGGCACAAAAATGAATGACGGATGACTGATGGGCTCCTTTTTTTTTCTTTCCTTCTTTTTTTTTGTTGCTCTTTCATTTTTTCTATATTTGATTTTTTTCTTTGATTCCTTTTTGTTGATTTGAAGAAAATAGGCGATAGATCACTGCAAGATTCATCATCAAGAGATGGAAATGGGGAGGAGAACAAACAAAATACTCAAAATAAACTATTTCATTAAAAACTGAAACGATTACACCATGTGGAAACTTGATTGGATTGACACAACATCAAAATTAAAAAGATAAAACTTTTCACACGAAACCGAAAGGGAAAAGCTGGAAATACCTAACAACATGACTGACTACCTATAACACCGAAGGACTTGAACCCAGACATGACCAACCCCTCTTCGTCTTCCATAATCATCAGAACTTCTGTACCAAAGAGCTTAGTAACATCCATAAATCCTCTTTGATGCCCTAGATGGGCCTACCAGACTGCTTAAGACTCTGCCCGATCAACCACGCAGTTAAAGAAGATCTCAAAACCTAGTAACTCCTTTCCTGATATTTCATCGAGCCACAGTTATGGAAACCCAAAGTATGAAGAGTCATGCACTTTCTTAATGAATTGACCATTTAGGTTCTTGAAATAGGGTACCATCTCAAGAGTCTCAGATGCTTCTGATTGATACTTCATGAACTTTCCTTCAACTGTCTTGATCTGTTTGTGCTTTGTGTCCGATTTCACCACATGAACATGCCCCCCGCTCTGGATAGACAGATGCCTAATGAAGATGGTGGGGTTAAATTCTTTCAAATCCTCACTAAGAGCATTGATTGATTGGTGATTTGGAAGAGGATTCGTGGTTACATTAGGTTGTTTAGGTCAGAGCTCAAACTTTTTAGCATCATAAAGGTCTTGTATAGCATGTTTCAAATTGAAACAGTTATCTGTGGTATGTCCTTCTTGGCAATGATAGTGGCAGAATAGGTCTGGATTATACCAATGTCACTTTGGCTCGGGAATAGGCCTTGGTTGAATCATGGAAATCAATCCGGCCTTCGCTAATGTGCTAACAACTGAACTCAGGGGTGCACCCAAATTGGCGAACTGCCTCTTAGGTCGACTGGGAGGAGCTATCCCTTGCTCTAGTGTGAACGGAGCTATCATTGTGGAAGATGTTGGTGCTGCAGAAGGGAGAATAGACATTGTGGCATTCACTCCTTTGCTTTTCTGTTGTGGAGGTCTTCTACTACTACTGGACTCAGTTGCAAACCGATCCATTTTGGGGAGTTCCTCTTGGAAGATGGCATCCTCAACCTGTTGTGCCGCAACTATCAAACCATCAAAGTTGAGGATGGGGAGAGCAAACAAAAACTTTTGATATGGGTCTCGTAATCCTCTCACTATCATTCCCACTTGCTCTCTCTTATTTGGCCTATCCCACATCTGAGCCGCTTTGTCACGAAACCTTTTCAAATAGCTAGTGAACCCTTCACTTGCTGCTTGCTTTGTTGTTTCCAACTCTCTCCTGGTCAACTCTATCTCTATATTATATGAGTATTGGTGAGTAAATGCCTTCATCATGTCGTCCCAAGTGCGGGTTGAGGAAGAATCTAAGGCCATTTGCCAATGGTGAGCAACACCAGTCAGTGAAAATTGGAAGGCCTGCCCCAGTTGCTCATCCGTGAAGCCTCGGCCTCCCCTCAACTGGCCAATAAAAGATCTTAAGTGAGTATGGGGATCACCCCTACCATCAAACTTTTCAGAGGTCCATTTAAATTTTTCTAGCAACCAAACATGAGGAAAGAAACACAACCCTTCCATATCAATGATTTGATCTTCAACACCTTTAAGGTTCCTGATCAAGTGTTCAAGGCGACTAACTTTATCCTTCAACTCTTGGTTCTCAAGACTTTCAGACTTTCCTATAGCAGGGCTATTGTCAATCACAACATCATCCTCAACACCTAACGTATTGGGGTGAGGAACAACCCTAGGACTATGGAGACGACTCCGTTGGTCCTGAACTTCTGCCGGTTGATCAACACTCGCCTGAGCTTGCATCATCGCAGTTAAGTTTGCTAACATCTCCTCAAAGTTTGCTAACATCTCCTCAATCTTAGTGACATGGGCTTCCATGGGGTCAGGATTTTCTGGTGAAATGTTATCTTAACTCATGTTATTTGTACCATCTGGGGAAACGGGAAACACTTCTAATGAGGGTTCTGGTGAAAGCCTTACTAGTCTAATTGAATTATGACCTCTGACCCACAAGGGTAGGGAATGGCCTTCCTGACGAGAAATGGTGCCTCAACTGGGTAGAATATAATGAGAAAGTGAAACTTCGGATTACACTCGTTATTGGTATCAGAAAATGGACAAAAGAAAGTATGAGATGGTAACAAGTACATTCTCCTACGTGAGCACAACTAGGGTCAAAGCATGCACAAAAAAGGACAACTATACCAAACAAGGGTTAGGTCAATTGAGAGTGGTATCAACTTAGTGGTAAACTGAAAGGAAGTGCACCTATGTTGAAGACACTCAATTGATAGATCAAACAAGGTGGTTCATGTAAGAACATCCATATAGGCGGATCTACATCGAATCAATCACCGAAGACCATGGTGGACGAATTTGGGTCCACCATTAACATCGAGATAGCATGTGTGAAACCATTACCATGTTGAGACCTATACCACATCGGACTGGTGGTGTTAGCATATAGCCACGGTATCAATCATACAGTGCAGTTGTAACAATCAACAACTGGTGTAGTTATAAACACTAGCACCTTTAATGTTAATGATAAATCCAATCCTTCTGCTGGTGAATGGTAGATTGAGACGGGTAAAATGACTACAAGGGGTTCCAACATGAACCGCAAACAATATTACATTAGTTGTGTTGATCCTAATCATTGGTTCTATGTCCAAGTATATGATGCATGTTGGCTAGGTTTAGGACCGGCAAGGCTACCTTGACAAGACCGATATACCTATCACCCGTATACACGGAATGAATCAGAGGCATGTGGTCCCTTTGATATACCAATAGGGGAATAGCTCGAGCAAATCGATCTCAGAGTGTTAACCAATGGCATCTCTTTGGGCACACCTAAATGTGTGTGATCTCCCTCAAGCACGCAAGGTAACACCCTCACCGATAAGTTCCGTATTCCAGACCTAAATGGCATGGAATCAAGGGGTGTGATGTAACTGGGGGCGGCCCAAACATATGAGAGGGACCCTGGCAGCTACACCACGAGGTTGAATAAGGGTAAGGTATGCTATGCTCAATGCAAGAAGTGTATGCAAGTGATGAAAAGTGAAAAATAACATGTCAATATACAAACAATAAGGTACAAACAAAGTTATACAAACAATGGTCAATCAAGAGTTTGACTTCCCCAGTGGAGTCACCACTGTAGGTATCACGGACCTCCATCGGGATGGTGATATGGCGCATAGCGTGTGTACACACGCTGGGGTTCGACCCTAATGAGATGAGATAGTATCCCCTAGTCATCAAAATGCCAAGGGGGGATACAAGTTATGGGTAAAAGGGAGTCGCCACCTAGAAAGGGTCTAGGACCCATAAATGTCTCCCCCAATCGAGGGAGAGAGACTAATGACTCTGATGGATAATGCTGGTTTGCACCAAGATTCTGGAGAAGTGTCAAGTGACAGACTGGGAAGGTGTTAAACACCCAGTCTACCCAGTCCTAAGGCCAGTCTCTTTTTGTTTAACCAAAGTTTATTTGTACCCTACTAACTAGTCCTAAATCTAGGTCACTGAAAAACCTAAACTAGGTATCTAAGCATGACATGTGAAAACCCTAAGCCAAGTGTCTAAATTATGCTAGCTAGGTTATGATGCAAATAATAAAATGATTACGCTAATTAAAAATTAAAAACCCTAAATGATTTAATCAATGAATTATGAGTCTTAGATTAAGCTAATTAAATAAGCCTAAACCTAGAATTAGTTTAGCAACTTATGAAACCCTAAATTAAACTAATTCGATTAATTGAGCCTGACCTAGATGGATGATCAATGAATTTGTGAGATCCTAAATTGAATTAATTAAAATGGTTAATCTCAATCCCTAGTAATTTTTGAAATAAATTATTGCAATCCTGCTTAATCTAATTGGTAAAAAGATTTATAAATTAAATGAGATCTAATTAATTTATAAAAGTGAAATGGATTAATTACATTAAATGAATGCATTTTTACTAATCTACCTAATCTAGTATAGGAGGATTAAGCTAAACCTAAGGTTTAATTAAATTAATTATGAAACCTAATTGAACTAATTATGTTTACCTTGAGCTAATCCTAAGATGAGTTAAACATTTATCAAAACCCTAGTTAAGCTAATGAGAAGAGATTCTTTTAACTAATTAATTTAGTTAATTATCGTACATTAAATAACTAATTAGTTGATTGATTAAAATTAACAAACCACCAGAGGGAAAAAGATTGGTAATTACACAAGTTTAATAAATTGAATTGAATGAAGAAATCAAATGCAATGATTTAAAAAGCTAAATTAAAAAACCACAATTAAATAAACAACAGTTGAAATGACTAATTATGTTAACTACGTTACTTTAATCAATCTAGATTAGTACTACATTAATGCGAGTGAGGGTTGGAGTACAAAAGATAGGAGATAGTAGGAAAACCTAAATCCCCAATACGCACCTATTGCTACGAGCCGGTTTGAGGGGGGCCAGCCACGCCCTAGACTACGTCCCATCCATTATTTAGAGGGAAATAAGATGAAATCATTTGATTTTAAATTTTAAAATTAGAAGAATCCCAACGCTAAGTTCTAGGACTAGATACATTACAGACCTGAAATCAAACCAAAATGGATAAAAGAAAAATAAAAAAAAAGGAGCGGAAGATTCCACATAGAAAACATAAATGAAATAATAGGTTGTGGGCATTACAGATATGGACTATCTAATCAGAAAATTAAAGAACTAAGAAAAAACAAGAAAATAAAAGAAGAAGAAGAAAGGAGGTTCGGTGGCTGCTGGTTATTAGTTGCAGCAACAGGGAAGAAGTGAAATAACCTAGAGGGGGGGGTGAGTAGGTTATACTAGTGGAATTTAACTCTTTTCGATGAATAGGTCACAAGTGTTACTGAAAGTTAAAACAATGCGGAGTAAATAAAACAAGTACAACCACAAAACACAAGATTTATAGTGGTTCGACTCAATCCGAGTCTAGTCCACTCCCTACAAGAATCCTCTTGTATGGTATTCCACTAGTTCTCCCTTTCAGTATGGTAGGTAGGGAAGAAAACCTTTACAATCTTTTTCACGGATAAGAGTATCCTTACAAATCCCCTTTCTAGGCAGAGAGACGCCTTTACAATCTCTTTTGGAGGTAGAAAGACACCTTTTTCTTTTTAGGATAAGAGAATCCTTACAATCCTAAGTACAGTCTAGAATTGTAAAAATAGAAATAAATAGGAAATAGTGGAATAGGAGGAATATCTCAAGTGTGGTGCAAATGATGAGAATGAGAAATGAATGATGCACCTTTTGTAAAGTCCTCTCTTATGGCTTTGACTTGCACAGGAGAGAGTAGAGGACTTTGATTGAGACATGAGCCTTTTGTTGGGATTGGTGTAATAGAACAACTCAAGTAGAATATATAATTCTTGAATGCTTGTAATACTGCTCTTAAAGCTCTTTCTTAATGAATATTTAATTAAGAATGGTGTGGGTATCTATAGGTGAACTTAGTGAAGCATTTTAGGCAAGAAATCAGGCTCTAACGGACATATTCTGGGACCACTGGTCGACCTCCATTGGTAGTCGGTCGATCGCCAAGAGCCGTTGAGGCAGAATATAGCCGTTGGGGTGCTTCCAGGCAGTCACCGATCGACCGAGACTTTATACTGATCGACTGGCTATGGTCTCAGATAGTTCTGGTCTATCGGGGCTTCCAGCCGGTCGACCGCCAACATGACATACTCTGTTTTGACAGAATGCTGTCATACTGACCAGTCATCAGTGTTTTGACCATAACCTTTCGGTCCGACCTCAGATTGATCTGAGATTAGTTGCCTTGGAATCAAAACTCAATTTTCTACAACTTCTATGAAGGTTTCATCTCCTGATACTAAATTTAAGATTTCCTAAAATGCCCTTGAGTCAGGTTAATGTGGTTTTCACAAAATTCCACTAGAACACATTTTTCCTAATATGTTCCTCACCACTTAGAGACTTTCCATACTTGGTCAAGGTATGCTCTATGGTCATTCTAGTATGATACAATGCACATGCATTTGGTGAGTGCATATATATATGTGGAAATTATAAATTACATTAAAAAATGGCCAATCTATCCTAGTGGTCTTCTTCTTCACTTGGACCTTCCACTCTTTGGCGCTTCATCTTCTTTTCTTCTTATTTGCAATTCCATGTCATTAAGCTTCCTGTCTTGATTCGACCTTCTAAGTGTTTCTTCAGGCTAATTACACTTTCTTCAAGATAATCACATTTTATCAAATCAAGTTAAAGATGTATGTTTGTTTGTTAACACCAAAACATAGCAAGGAATGTGAACATGTTTCCCAATAATATCCCCATTTTTGGTGATGACAAACAAACACAGACAATGAAACCAAATACAAGAAATGATAGTAACACTGTGTAAAGGTCAATAGGATAATGTAATTCAGTGCCAGAAAATAAACAAGGATAGATATTGTCATTTCCATAAGAGTAAACAATTAAAAATAAATACTGTCATACTGTCATTTCCATATACTGTTATACTGTCATTTTCAGGAAGAGTAGTAGATGTAATAGATGTTCTCCCCCTTTTGTCAATAGCAAAAAGGAATCAAAATGACACAAGAAATTAAAATACTCCCCCTGAGTATGTGCCAAAAAAAATATAACTCATAGAAAAGTATCATAAGTTCAACTTTTCATAAGTATCAAAAGTAAAAAAAAAAAACATAAACGACTGAAACAAACACGAAGTTAAAAAAATAACTCCTAATCCGCTGCATCCTCATCCTCCGTGTCCGCCTCTTCATCTTCTTCTTCGTCATCTTCATCTTCCTCGTCGTTGCGTAGGAGCTTGAGAATCTCATTCTACTTTCTTTCCATCTTTGCCAACTGGGCAAGGATGATGTTTCCAACTTTCTAAAGATCAGCAACGGTCGCATAGGCTGATGTCTCATCACTTCCTGGTTGTTGTGGCTGGCTGGGTCCAGCAGCAGTCTTTTTGGAGTTTGTGGGCTGCTGGGGAAGAAGATGCATCTTGCAAATAGTGGAAAGATTGATCTCTTGAGGAAACGGGTCAAATGATTCACCAGAAAAATCTACATGAAAGTGGTCTACGATTTGGCAAATCATCCTTCCATAAGGAAGATTTCCCTTTTGAAGTCTATCACCATGGGTAACCATGGTTTTGAGTAGAATGTAAGGAAGGTTGATGGTTACAGTTTTGCAAACACAGTAGGTGAGATAAGTATGAAATGGGGAGACTTCATCTCTATGACCACTCTTTGGGAGGATGTTGTAGGAGATGATGAGATTTATAATCCTCCCTATATCAGTGAGTTCCTTAGCCTTAATTTTGTGAGTATTAGCATATTCCTTCATGATGCTAGAATACACACAGTCAACATCCATGAATTGTTCTATGTAGGTCTTGGGTTGGTAGTATTTTAGTTCCCTTATCACAGAAATGTCTAGGATTTCTCCTAAAATCATGATGTCTATATCTATAGGAACTCCCTTAACATAGGAATGGACCAGAAGGTTGTCACCTTCACCAGAGGAAGTAAGGTTACAAAAGAACATTTTGACAAGATGGGGATAACAGTGAGAGTCAAGTTTGAGAATGTTGCCCCATCCCAAAGCATCAAATAGGTCTTTGATGTCATACCTGGACAAAGAGTCGGAATTGATGGTCCTACCTTGCTCTATGTTTCGAGAGATGTAGAGATCCCATGATTCTTGAGCAATGGAGGAGGAGAACCATATATCTTTGTCAGAGGCCTTCCTTTTTCCCTTATGAGCTACCATTTTCTTGCCTCTATGTGGGCGGTGAGAGTCCATGATGATTGGAGGCATAAGAGGGGAAGAGATGCAAGGGTTTTGGGAGACGAATAGGAAAGGATCTTGAGAGATCTAGGTTAGAAAGAAGTTCTAAGCTAGGGTTTTGGGAGAGGAAGAGTCGAAACGGGGTTTTAGGCCAAACAGGGTTTTAAAATTAAAAAAATGGGTTAAAAAAATCGATTTAAAAGAGTCCGGAATCAAATTTTCGACGGCGTCGGTCTACCAGTTATATGGTGGCGGTCGACCGGTAACCCTTTCGGTTAGAGGCATTCAACCGAAAGTTTTAGACGGTCGACTGGTAATCTATTCGGTCAGTGCCGATCGACCGGTATATTGGGGCGGTCGACCAGTAGAGTCCAAGAAGCTTGAGAACCCAGAAAATTATGGATGTGGAAAGGATTTTTCAAGTCTAGGCTTTTGGAAAAGAATATTCAAGAAGGAATGTTTATTCATTCAACCAAACGGGTTGCAAATGCCAAGCTCCTTCCTTAGGAAACTAAAACGCTCTTCACTAAGTGGTTTAGTGAATATATCTGCGAGTTGTTTATCAGTTTCAATGTATTCTAGAGAGACATCGCCATTTTGAATGGTGTCTCGTAGAAAGTGGTGTCGAATATCAATGTGCTTTGCCCTTCAGTGTAAAATGGGATTTTTACTCAAGTTTATGGCACTGGTGTTATCGCACATGATTGG
Organism: Macadamia integrifolia; assembly: GCF_013358625.1. Taxonomy (NCBI): domain Eukaryota; kingdom Viridiplantae; phylum Streptophyta; class Magnoliopsida; order Proteales; family Proteaceae; genus Macadamia; species Macadamia integrifolia. Next base: position 18,281 of record NW_024870579.1, read on the forward strand.
GCAAGATTCAAAACTCACTCCAAGGTCCTGGAGAGTTTGCTTCATCCAAAGGATTTGAGCACAACATCTACCAGCTGCAACATATTCAGCTTCTGTGGTAGATAGAGCAACGGAGTTTTGTTTCTTGCTAAACCAAGAGACAAGGAAAGAGCTGAGAAAGTGACAAGTACCACTGGTACTTTTTCTGTCAATATGGCAACCTGCGAAGTCAGGATCTGAAAAACTGACTAAGTCAAGGGGTTGGTTTTTGGGGTACCCTAACCCAACATCACATGTGCTTTTCAGATATTTAAAAATTCTTTTTACAGCAGTGAGGTGAGATTTCTTAGGATCAGCTTGAAACCGAGCACATGCACATACACTGTACATGATGTCAGGTCTACTTGTTGTTAGATATAGAAGGCTCCCAATCATGCCTCTATATCTAGTTACATCCTCAGAAGTTCCATCCTCATCCTTGGTTAGTTTCAAGGATGAGCTCATTGGAGTGTCTAAAGATTTTTGACTGTTAATGTCAAATTTCTTTAGCAGCTCCTTGGTGTACTTGCTTTGATTTATGAAAATTCCATTATCAATTTGTTTTATTTGAAGTCCAAGGAAGAAATTTAACTCTCCCATCATACTCATTTCAAATTCATTGCTCATTTTATTACTGAAATCAGTACACATTCTCTCATTGGTTGAGCCAAAAATGATATCATCTACATAGATTTGAACAATGAGTATGTCATTCTTCAAGTTCTTCACGAATAGGGTTGTGTCAATCCTCCCCCTTGAGAAGCCGCTTTCTATCAAGAAGGTACTTAATCTCTCATACCAAGCTCTAGGGGCTTGTTTGAGGCCATACAGAGCTTTCTCAAGTTTATAGACATGGTTTGGAAACTTAGGGTCTTCAAAACCGGGAGGTTGAGCTACATATACCTCTTCTTGAATGTATCCATTCAAGAAGGCACTTTTGGCATCCATTTGATATAGTTTAAAGTCTTTATGGCATGCAAAAGCTAGTAGCATTCTAATGGACTCTAACCTTGCTACTGGTGCATAGGTTTCATCATAGTCTATTCCCTCTTGCTGATTATACCCTTTGGAAACTAATCTTGCTTTGTTTCTCACTATGTTCCCATCTTCATTCAGTTTATTGCGAAAGATCCACTTTGCACCAATGATGGTGTGGTGGTCAGGTCTTGGGACAAGTTCCCATACCTTGCTTCTTTCAAACTGGTGAAGCCCCTCTTGCATAGCTATAATCGAATCACTGTCTTTTAGTGCTTCTTCTATGTTCTTGGGTTCGATCCTTGAGATAAATGCAGTGTGATTGCATACCTCTCAGGTTTTAGATCTAGTCTGGATTTTTCCATCTAGATCCCCTATGATGTTTTCTAAGGGATGATTCCTATGCGGAATGACTTCCTTAGGTAGTGTTTCTAATTTTTCTAGGTAACATCATTTGTATCATCAAGAGAAATATCATTAGCTTTGTTCTTAAGTTCATCAATTATGATATCATCATCATCAACAAGAGATTTGTTTAAGTCATTAGGTAAAGATTCATCAAATCGTACATTCATAGATTCTTCATCCATTAATGATTTTTTATTAAAAACTCTATATGCTCTATTGTTGAGTGAGTATCCTAAGAATATTCCTTCATCAGATTTTGCATCAAATTTTCCAAGATAATTTTTGGTGTTTAAGATGAAACATTTACATCCAAAGACTCTAAAGTAGTCTACTTTTGGTATTTTACCAAAGTACAGTTCATAAGGTGTTTTAGAAAGTAAAGGTCTAAGAATTATCCTATTTAGTACATAACATGTTGTATTTACAGCTTCAGCCCAAAAATACTTAGGCAAAGAATACTCATTAAGCATAGTCCTTGCTGTCTCTTGCAATGACCAGTTTTTCCTTTCAACTACCCCATTAGATTGAGGCATTCTAGGAGCCGAGAAGTTATGGTCAATACCATGCTTGTTGCAGTATAAGTCAAATTCTCCTCCGTGGTCACTCCTCACAGAGGTTACAGTATACCCTTTATGATTTTGCAGTCTGTTACATAGAGTTGCAAATTCATCGAAGGCATCATTTTTATTTTTCAGAAAAACAGTCCAAGTGTATCTAGAGTAGTCATCAACAATTACAAAGGTATAATTTTTACCACTCATACTAGATATATTGATAGGTCCAAATAAGTCTAAATGAAGTAGTTCCAATGGTCTAGAGGAAGAGACAATATTCTCCGACTTGTGGGAGACCTTGGTTTGTTTGCCTTTTTGACAAGCATCACAAAAATTGTCTATTTCATACTTGATTTTAGGGAGGTTCCTCACAAGATCCTTGGATGCAATGGTTTGAATCAACTTGACATTTATATGTCCAAGTCTTCTATGCCATAATGAAGACTCACTATGGTTAGAAACCAAGCATGCATTCAAGGAACTTGCTTCGTTAAGCATACAAACATAAATATTGTTTTTCCTAGACCCTTTTAGTATTAGATTATCATTTGCATCTTTGATGCAACAATGTGAGACATTGAATTCTACTTTGTATCCAATGCTACATAATTAACTTACACTTAGGAGATTATAATTCAAATTTTTCACAAAGTAAATGTTTGAGATTGAAATACCTCCAAGTCTTATTTTTCTAATACCAGCAATTTTTCCTTTGCTGTCATCTCCAAAGGAGACCCATCCTCCATCATAGTCCCATAAGCTTGAGAATAGGTTCTTGTTGGATGTCATGTGTTTGGAGCATCCACTGTCGATGACCCATTCAGCTTCCACCTTATTCTTCAAGCAAACCTATAACAGACATTTAATCGTACATTGGTCCCCATAATCTCATGGGTCCATCATTGTTAGTGTCAAACTTTTCGACTGGAACCCAAATGGTTTTGTACTTTTTAGGTCTTTGGTTCTGCCTTTGGAATGGCTTTAGGTTTCTTTGAGTCCTCTGCTTTTCATAAGATCCATTTGATCTTTGAGGAGTATAGTATCTTTGAAATCTATAGAGTCCTTGGTTTTGGTATTTTTCTTGTGGTCTATAAGTCTCCCTAGGATAGTTCTTGTACCGTTGGAATTGTCTTTGGGGCCTCTCAATAGAGTATTCTCTTTGAGGTTGGGATTTTCTATACCTAGACATAGGTCTAGAGTTTTCTTGAGACCTATATTGCCTTCTTAGGGGCATATAGTAGTAGGCATGGCTAACTCTTGATCTCTCAGTTTGAGAATTGAGTTTCTTCTTTTTCTTGGAGTGACACTGGTTTATAGAGTGTCCTCTCTTTTTACAAAAATTACATTTAACGTAAGAGGTGGATGGTTGGTTTCTTTGGTCACCCCTTCTTGGATTCTTATTTCTAGATGGATTTTGTCCATTATAACCCAGTCCTTCTCTTTCATTTGGACCTTTCCTTTGAGAACCAAGAAGATTGTCAAGGTTCTTTTGCCCCTGGGTAAAGGTGCAGAGGGTGTAGTTCAAGTTGAAGTTTTCTTCCTCCAGTTCACTTACCTTTGAGGTTAGTGCCTCCACTCTCTTATTTAGAGTGTCAACCTCTTTTTCAAGTTTATTTTTATCAGACTCTAATTTGATACTTTCTTCATACAAGGCCTCGAAGGCTTCTTGAAGCTCCTCATTAGAGTCCCTTACTAAAAGTTCAGGTCGAGTTTGACATACCTCTTGTTCTTCATCTCCGATGGCCATCAAGGCGAGGTTGGTGACTTCTTCTCCAAATTCACTTTTCTCCTCTTCATCACTTGAGTCCCATGTGGCTGCATAAGCCTTTCTTTTTGACTTATTTGGGCATTCGGTTTTGAAGTGTCTAGGCTTTCTGCACTCAAAATAGACTATATCTTTAGAAGGGATTTCCTTGGGTTTAATTTTTTATTTACCTTTTTCCCCATAAGATTTGTCACCGTAGGATTTGTTCTTGTGTTGAAATCTTCCTTTCTTTTTGAGGAACTTGTTGAATTTCCTCGTGATGAGTGAAATTTGTTTTTCCATGTCGAATTCTTCATCTTCTTCATCATCGCTTACTTCTTCGATAGTTTGAGTTTATTTTAGAGCTATGGTTCTCCTTTTGTTCTCAGGATTTGGTTTGTCGGCGTTCAACTCTACTTCATGAGTTTGTAGAGATCCAAGCAAGTAGTCTAAGGAGATTTTCGTCAAGTCTTTGGCTTCTTCTATTGCTATTTTATTGGGTCTCCAAGCTGCAGGTAAGTCTTTTAAGATTTTCCTGACTTTTTTAGCGTTAGTATAAGTCTTGCCTAAACCTTTGAGATTGTTCACAATATCAGTAAATCTTGTAAACATAGAAGTTATTGACCCATTTTCTTTCATAAAGAAGGATTCGTAATCAGAAATAAGTTGGTCTACCTTTCTTTCTTTTACTTCTGTTGTACCTTCATGTGTGACAAGAAGCATATCCCAAATCTCTTTAGCTGTGTCACATGCTATGACTCGGTTAAACTCTTGTTCATTAAGGGCACATTGAAGGAACGTGATTGCGTGGAAGTTGTACTGGATGAGAGTATGTCTTCAGCCGTCCATTCCCCTTCATCCTTCAGTACTGTCTTTCCATCAACTATTTTGGTGATGGTGTATGGTCCATTCTCTATGGCTCTCCATAGAAGAATGTTGTGACCACACACAAAATTTTTGAATCTGCACTTCCAGAAGAAGGAAAAGTTCTCTCTATTAAAGTAAGGGGGTCTAGAGGTGTTCATGCCTTCTGGTGGTCCTTGGAATGTGGCCATGGTCTTTGACTCACCTTTAAGACGATAAATTCTTAAATAAATTGAGCTCCCGCTCTGATACCAATTGAAATAACCTAGAGGAGGGTGAATAGGTTATACTAGTGGAATTTAACTCTTTTCGATGAATAGGTCATAAGTGTAACTGCAAGTTAAAACAATGCAGAGTAAATAAAACAAGTACAACCACAAAACACAAGATTTATTGTGGTTCGACTCAATCTGAGTCTAATCCACTCCCTACAAGAATCCTCTTGTAAGGTATTCCATTAGTTCTCCCTTTCAGTATGGTAGGTAGGGAAGAAAACCTTTACAATCTTTTTCACGGATAAGAGTTTCCTTACAAATCTCCTTTCCAGGCAGAGAGACGCCTTTACAATCTCTTTTGGAGGTAGAGAGACACCTTTCTCTTTTTAGGATAAGAGAATCCTTACAATCCTAAGTACAGTCTAGAATTGTAAAAATAGAAATAAATAGGAAATAGTGGAATAGGAGGAATACCTTAAGTGTGGTGCAAATGATGAGAATGAGAAATGAATGATGCACCTTTTGTAAAGTCCTCTCTTATGGCTTTGACTTGCACAGGAGAGAGTAGAGGACTTTGATTGAGACTTGAGCCTTTTGTTGGGATTGGTGTAATAGAACAACTCAAGTAGAATATATAATTCTTGAATGCTTGCAATACTGCTCTTAAATCTCTTTCTTAATGAATATTTAATTAAGAGCGGTTTGGGTATTTATAGGTGAACTTAGTGAAGCATTTTAGGCAGGAAATCAGGCTCTAACGGACGTATTCTGGGACCACCGGTTGACCACCAAGAGCCGTTGAGGAAAAATATAGCTGTTGGGGCACTTCCAGGCAGTCATCGGTCGACTGAGACTTTATACCGATCGACTGGCTATGGTCTCAGACAGTTCTGGTCTATCGGGGCTTCCAGCCGGTCGACCGCCAACATGACATACTCTGTTTTGACAGAATGCTGTCATACTGACCAGTCATCAGTGTTTTGACCATAAACTTTCGGTCCGACCTCAGATTGATCTGAGATTAGTTGCCTTGGAATCAAAACTCAATTTTCTACAACTTCTATGAAGGTTTCATCTCCTGATACTAAATTTAAGATTTCCTAAAATGCCCTTGAGTCAGATTAATGTGGTTTTCACAGAATTTCACTAGAACACATTTTTCCTAATATGTTCCTCACCATTTAGAGACTTTCCATACTTAGTCAAGGTATGCTCTATGGTCATTCTAGTATGATGCAATGCACATGCATGTGGTGAGTGCATATATATATATATATATATGTGGAAATTATAAATTACATTAAAAAATGGCCAATCTATCCTAGTGGTCTTCTTCTTCAGTTGGACCTTCCACTCTTTGGCGCTTTATCTTCTTTTCTTCTTGTTTGCAATTCCATGTCTTTAAGCTTCCTGTCTTGATTCGACCTTCTAAGTGTTTCTTCAAGCTAATCACATTTTATCAAATCAAGTTAAAGATGTATGTTTGTTTGTTAACACCAAAGCATAGCAAGGAGTGTGGACATGTTTCCCAACAAGAAGAAGAGAAAAAGAAGAAGAAGAAGAAGAAGAAAGATGGAGAAAGGTGAGTTGTAGGTTCGGTTGAGGAAAACGAAAGGAAGGAGAAGGGAGTGGAGAGGGTTCGGCCATGGTAAAAGAGAAAAGAAGAGAGGAAGAAGAAGAAGAAAAAGAAGAAGAAGAAGGAGAAGAGAGTGAGTTGCAGGTTCGGTTAAGGAGAAAGAAAGGAACGAGAAGGGAGTGGAGAGGGTTCGGCCATGGTAAAAGGGAAAAGAAGAGAGGAAGAAGAAGAAGAAAAAGAAGAAGAAGAAGGAGAAGAGGTGAGTTGTAGGTTCGGTTAAGGAGAAAGAAAGGAAGGAGAAGGGAGTGGAGAGGGGTGGCTGATTTTCTGCTATAGGGAAAAGAAGAAATAAAGGAAGAAGAGATGGGGGAAGAGATTAGGGCTTGAGATCCTAATCTAAGGGTTTATGTCTAAAAAATAAAAATAAATAAAAAATAGATCAAATCAAACCTACTTATTAAGTGAGTATATCAAGCCCCAAATAAAACCGATTAATTGAATAAAGATATAACAATAAAAGAAAGAAAAACAAATTAAAATGAAAAATAAAATGAATTAGAAAAAACAATGGATTGGACCCAATGGCCCAAATCAAACTATATTGAACCCAATTAAAGCAAGATAAACTCAATTGAACTGGAATCAACTAATTCACGTTTAATAAACCATACTAAACCAAATTAAATTAAACCTAAATACACCTAATTGAATCGGGTTACATCTAATAAACTATATTAAACCAAATTGAAATTAATTAAACCTAATTAATCTAAAAGAACCAATCATTAATAAATTAGAACCTAATCTATTAAATTAGATAAGCTAGTTCTAAATAGTAATTAGGAGAAGAAAAATACCTTAAACCCGACTTTAATCAAGAAACAAGGGGAGATAACCCTTGTGCTTCAAGCCCCAAATCGAACCAAACCGGACTAGATCTCCCGGCTCAAGGAAGGATTAATGTGTTAAACTTTTAGACTTGGAGAATATTTGATTTTAGAGGGAAGAAGTTAGCCAAAACCTTAATGGGGCCATCCTCTCTCCCAAATTCTCAATTTTTTCTCCTCCTTTTTGGAAGAGAGGAAGGAGTATACTTATAGCCTTGGGACTTGAGACCATTCTCTCTTATTTCCGATGTGGGACTAAAAAACTAGAGAGAGTTGTTCAAAAAGGCTTGCTTTTGGACAAAGGGGTTTGGGCACCATGTGGCACTCCTTGGTTGCTCGGAATGGAATCTGATATCAAACTTTGGAGTCAACTTTCAGGGGTCATATCTTTCAAACCGTTGGTCAGAATTCGACGTGTAATATGTCGTTAGAAAGCTCAGTCCAAGCATTATCCAATGATATGAGACATGATTGTAGTCTCGACCAAAAACCTTTAAGAAAATATACATAAAGTAGGGACCCGGATCATATAATGAAATAGAGAATCGGGCGTCGATTCGCATAGTTCTCGCATCAAAGTGTAATGTCCGACTTGTGGGGACAAACAACAATAATCCACAACATCGAATTCTAATTTTTGAAAACATTTTCTCTTGAAAGTTTATAGGAGAAAAATGGTTATTTTCTACTCTAAGCTTGATAATTCTCCAAGTCTAAAATATCCAACATGTAATACTTCATATTGTCATCATTGCCAGGGGGTGACAAAATTTGGTGTCTACAGTAGTACCTTAATATTTCACAATCTCACATCACAAATCGACCAAAAATAGCAGAATCAGAGTATAGTAGTGGAATCATCAATAAAATAGGGAAATTATCTAATGATAAACATAATATCAATAACCGAGTTATTCTGTTACAATCTTTTAAGACTTACATATATGAAGTTTAAAACATAATATCCACAGACCTGTATTAACATAATCAAAAATATGCCGAACATCTCACGGCGCCACATATGCACAGAAGTCACAAGTACAGCCCTGGCTATGCTCCCCCGCATCCAGTATCCACCAATCGCTCACTCCACACTCAATCCGGAGGATAGAGAATGACTAGCCATGGGCACAATCGTATCTGCATCATCATATAAATAGTGTGTATACATGGGGTGAGCTTTCCAACTCTCTCAGTGAGGGGTGGGTTCAAGCACATCCAAGTAAACAATTGTAGTAATAACTTTTGATGCATGATAACAGAAATTAAAACATAGTCCACGATGCTCATGATGCAATTCATTTGTTTTATTATCCACCTAACAATACAACTAAGTCTAGTAAATGCTACTATGACACAATAGGTTGTTTCCCTCGTCTTGGAACGGCCATCAACTACACAAGGATACAAACCCTAGCCGTGAATAGAAGCCTGTCGGTCCCCGTATGCATCCATAGGTCACCCAAAAACCCCTTGATAACCCCCTCCTGGCTGTCATGGCACCGGTACCAATCATCGGCCATGCCTGACAAGTTCTCGCCTCCGGTAACAATCACATCGTACCATGGGAGTGGTATTTCGGAAAGGCATATTGAACATACCACGATGGGTTATCCATTAGCTTTACTCCTATTGGCAAGGGTTCATAGCATTGATACCTAACCGCATATATGCTACATGCCTTCATAATGATACAGTTAGTATGAATTACATGATACCGATAAGACCTCAGCCACAAAGTATAATCCATCTCCAAATACACTCCTGAGTACACGATACCGGTAACACCTGAGCCACAAAGTGAAACCCAAGACCGTTTACCTAATCTAGCATGCATATCATAGTTGAGTATGGACTACGCAACACTGGTACCAATCATCGGCCACGAAGCGTATCCATTTTCAAATGTAGTCCCGGAGCACACGATACCAGTAACACATTAGCCATAAAAAGTGTAATTTATGACTACAACTTACTCTAATGCACATAATCAATGCATGAATGAAACATACATACAGAAATCATGGCACCGGTACCACCTCGGCCATGTCAGATTTTGTCTCATACGTACAACCAAACACACGGTGATCATGGTACCAGTACCACCTCGGACACACCGGATCCCATCATACATATCCATAACAATTCATATCATCATTGTAAAAATAAATGTAACATATGGCATGTCATCATCATACTTGAAAAATTAAAATAATCATGTACAATCTTACACATGTGAGCAGTTCTATAATAGTAAAAAAATTAAAAAATAAAGCAACCATCCCTCACCTTATTGATCTCTGCTTGTGTTAGGGTTCAGATAAGGCCACCGATCAATCTACTCAATTTCAATCTCGAGGCTCATGTGCATCACTGTCCTAGACACAAGGGCAATCGTACATCAGTACGTGTCAGAAAGATCAGGAGAGGCCCACTTGGGTCTCCCCCAAAAGGTATAGACAAGGTTTCCCAGTGACAATAATGTCACCGAAAATAGGATATTTCCATCGAAAATATCAATGTTGTTTCCAATACAGAGAGCTCATTGAGCTATGTGGTTCACCAGAAACAACCCATCAAAAGTAGGCCCAGTGGATCCGGTGGCTTGCTTCCGGTGGCAGTACAGACTGTCCACTCGAATTGGGGCTTTCTGACTCGGGCCCGATCGTCAGGATTTATTCTATGGAGTTTGTAGGGAATGTTCCTAGAATCATTCTAAGCCAATAACATCACAATTCCACTGAGTCATTTGGGAGATACATCGATCGAACGATCAAAACCCTAGTTGGTCATTTGGCACTACTTGTTGCCGAAGCTCACCGGGCATGAATTGAGCTCGGCAATAGCACCGAGAGGGTAGAATACGCATTTTATGACCTCAACACGGTTTATACAATAAGATTCCATCCAAACCTAGCTTAATCTAAGTCAAAATGAAGAGAGAAAGTTGTATGGGAGGTTGTACTCACTTTCGACAGGGATTTTCGGCTACGATGCGGAAGCCGGGACCAAGGTAAATTCTTCCCTCCTTTTTCTTTGTCTTCCTCTTCTTCTTCTTCTCCTTATTCTCTCCTTTCCTCTCCTACATTTACACACAATGGAAAATGAGAAAATGAATACCTCATTTCTAACTTATGAGTTAAGTTGGGCCTTAGGGTCCGTTTAGTTGAACCCTATTCAGACCGATCGGGTTAATGCGACTTTCAGAGCCCAAGAACCCGACTACTTAGGTTCACAATGTGCTCACGTCATGAGGAAGATGTGGAGAATGATTTGGGATCATCCGAGATTGTCTACAATGCAAGTGGTGAAACCCACAGGTATCGAAACCTTGATAGCAGCCTGTTGGCTCACTGGAAATTGCCCATCGGATTTTGACCCAATGGATCCGGTGGCTTATTTTTGGTGGTCAAGATAGCTTGCTATCTTGACTGCTTGCTATCTTACAGCTGGTCTTGCACAGGTGGTTACCCTCGATCGTGCTCATGGTCTTTTGGCAACTTCGGTATGTGCTGGGATTTATGTGTAAGGAGTCGGGTCAGTTAACGTCTGGGATAGGGAGGCACGACCCCCCTCCAGTTAGACTGGCATACGATGCATGAACACTTGGGGTCATCTCTCCCCCTTCGGTAATGGGTGGCCACGAGCCAAAACCCAACCGTGCATCAGATCTCCGATTCGTGATCTGGCACAATAGTTCAAATTAGATTGAGTCAGGGCACGGGTGTAACATTCGCCCCACCTTACAAGAATTTCATCCTCGAAATTGAACATACCTAGAAAATCAAAGAATCCAGGATATTGCTTCATCATCTCATCTTCCAACACCCAAGATGCTTCCTGCTCAGGGTGATTCATCCATTTCACCTTGACGAAGGAAACGGTGCAGTTGCGGAGAACATGCTCTTTTCGGTCAACAATCTTCTCTGGATACTCCATGTAGGAAAAATCCTTATCATGTGTACCCTCCAACTCTAGTGATAAAGCTATCTGATAAGCTACTAGTCCGATCTTTTCTAGTACATCATACGGTCCCATAAACCTCAAACTAAGCTTTCCCTTCTTGTCGAACCGCATCACCCCTTTAACTGGGGAAACCCGTAAGAACACCTTGTCTCCAACTCTAAATTCCAGATGCTTTCTCCTGACATCTGCATAGCTTTTCTACCTGGACTGAGCTACCTTAATCCTTTCTCTGATCACATTCACCTTCCCACTAGTAGCATGTATCAAGTCTATACCCAAAATATGCCTCACCAACCTCGTCCCAATAGAGTGGAGTTCGGCACTTTCTGCCATACCGTGCTTCGAATGGGGACATTTTGATGGTGTCCTGATAACTGTTGTTGTAGGAGACCTCAATAAGGAAAATGTGCTCATCCCAACTATAACTCATATCCAAGGCACATGCTCGGAGTAGGTCCTCCAATGTCTGAATAGTCCTTTCCGACTTACCATCGGTCTGAGAGTGAAAGGCTATGCTGAAATTCAGCTATGTACCCATAGCCTTCTGCACACATATCTAGAACTTGGAAGTGAACCTGGGATCTCGATCAGTGATGATACTAAATGGCACACCATGCAATCTGATGAGTTTATCAACATACAACTTGGCTAACTTGTCCATAGAAAATATGATCTTGATTAGGATAAAGTGAGCTGTCTTGGTCAAGTAGTCTACAACTACCCAAATGACACATCCATGCTCTTCTATGTGCAAGGTAGGCCTGTAACAAAGTCCATGGTTATATTCTCCCATTTCCACTCTGGGATAGGTAGGGACTATAATAACCCATGAGGCCTTTGTCTCTCAGCCTTGACTTGCTGGCATGTGAGGCATCTAGACACATGTGTGGCCACATCATTCTTCATCCCTTTCCACCAGTAGGAGCCTTTGAGGTCCTTGTACATTTTAGTGCTGCCAGGGTGAATGGAGTATGGAGAGCTATGTGCCTTTCTCAAAACTATGTCTCTTAATTCACCATCACTAGGCACACACAACTTCCCTTTAAACTTGAGAATCCCTTTTCAATTATAGACAAATTCAGGTCCTTTTAGGTTTCTTCCTGGCACTCTGCTGTCAGCTTTTGCAGCTCTGCATCATTACCCTGAATTGAAGTGATCCTATCCACCAGACTAGGTTGTACCACCAATGCCAATAGTGACAAGGTGGCACCTTCCACTAATAGCTCCAAGTCTAGCTTCCTAGCCTCCTCTATAAGATGCTCATTGGTGGTTAGTGATGCAAGAGTCAATGATTGGGATTTCTGACTAATTGCATCAGCTACCACATTGCCCTTCTCTGGGTGATAGTGGATAGTGTAATCATAATCCTTCATCAATTCCAACCAATGCCTCTGTCTCATGTTAAGCTCCTTTTGGGTGAAGAAGTACTTGAGGCTCTTATAGTCACCGAAGATCTCACTCTTCTCGCCATATAGGTAGTGTCTCTAGATATTTAGTGCAAAAATCAGAGCTGCCAACTCCAAATCATGGGTGGGGTAGTTCTTCTCATAATCTTTCAACTGGCGAGATGCATAAGCAATGACTTTCTCATGCTGGATCAATACACAACCCAATCCCAACTTGGAGGCATCACTATACACAACCATATACCGGTCGGAATAGTTAAAATTGGAGCTGATACAAACCTTTGCCTTAGTTCCTTGAAGCTCTTTTCACAAGCATCAGACCACTCAAATTTCACACCCTTTCATGTGAGTTGGGTCATCGGGGTAGCAATGCGAGAGAAGTTCTCAATAAATCTCCTATAGTAACTGGCCAATCCCAGAAAACTACGTATGTCCGCTACACTCTTAGGAGTCTCTCACTCTAGAACTACCTTCACCTTGCTTGGGTCAACCTCTATATCCTTGTCTGAAACAATGTGGCCTAGAAATGTGACCTGTGACAACCAAAACTCGCACTTGTTGGCATTGTCGTACTAATCTTAGATGGACAACATGTTTCTTTGCACTCTTGAAGTAAACCAAGATGTCATCAATGAACATAATTACAAATTTATCCAAGACATCTTGGAATACCTGGTTCATCGAATCCATAAATGCAACCGGTGCATTGGTCAACCCAAATGATGTCACCAAGAGCTCATAATGTCCATACCTTGATCTGAAGGTTGTCTTACTGACATCACTATCCTTGATCCTGATCTGGTGGTAGCACAATCTAAGGTTAATCTTGGAGAATACCTTGGCATCTTGCAACTGATCAAATAGATCATCTATATTGGCAAAGGATATCGGTTCTTGATGGTTAGCTTATTAAGCTTCGAGTAATCGATGCACAATCTCATACTCCTGTCTTTCTTCTTGACGAACAATACTGGTGCTCCCCATGGAGACACACTAGGTCTAATGAATCCCTTCTTCAAAAGGTCCTGAAGTTGCACTTGTAATTCCTTCAACTTTGTGGGAGCCATGCGGTAAGGGACCATTGACGCTGGTGCCGAGCTGGGGAGTTAGTCTATAGCAAACTCTGTTTCTCGGTCTAGAGGCAAACTTGTCAAGTCATTTGAAAATACATCAGGAAATTCCCTTACCACATCTAGCTCGGTCAATGGCTTAATCTTTATCTCAGTATCCATCACAGATGCTAAGTAGCCTTGACATCCCTTATCTAGTAGCTTCTTCATCTGGAGTGCGGATATAATAACCTTCTTGGGTTTCTTGGGCTTATCCCCTTGGAACACATCACGAGGTCTGAAAATGATAGTCTTCTCTGCACATAGCACACTGGCTCTGTATGCGAACAACTAGTCCATTCCTAAAATACGTCAAAGTCGATCATAGCCAACTCGATCAAGTGAGTATTCAATTCATGTCCACGTATGGTCACTGGACAAGGCTCATACACAGAGTTCAGACCTACTACACTTCTTGTAGGGGTGCTCACAGCCAAACATTGGGTTAGTCCCTTCGGTGGAATTCTCATCTTCTTCGTAAATGCCAGTGAGACAAACCAATGTCAGACTCCTGAGTCAAATAACACATGTGCAGGCAACAATGATATCAATAATGTACATGTCACTACATCAGGTGCAGCCTCAGCATCTTCTACGGTCATAGCAAATACTCTGCCCTGTGTGAGCTGTGCTGGTCTAGGGGCCGCATATGTCTACTGGGGCCTAGGTGGCATAGTGTATGGTGCATCACCTATTCTCTAGTGGGGGCATGTCCTCGCCATATGGCCCGATTGATCACAATGAAAGCACCTTGGGCTTGATCCCGTAGACTGAGATACAACACTAGATCTGGAGGACTAGGAAGTCTAACTAGCTTCAGGCTTCTTAAATTACACCAGAGTTGGGTTGATATAAGGCACTTAAAAGGGTTTGCTACCTCCCCTGGAATTAGTAGACCCCATTGGCCTCTTTCCCGTTCCCTGCTGGGCCGAGAAATTATCTATGTGCTAGTCTTCAATAGACTTGGCCACTTAGACCAACTTGGCATAAGTCTGTAGTTTCAACCCAACAATTGGGTCCCAATACTTGGCTTCAATCCTTTCTCAAACTTCTTTGCTTTGGCTCTATCACCTCTGAGATGCTCAGGAGAAAAATGGAATAGGTCCTCAAAACGTTGCTAATACTTGAGCAAAAACAGAGAATTTTGAACCAACTGAGAGAACTCACTCTCTCTCCTATCCCAGAAGCTTTCCGAAAAATAGTTCTCAAAGAAGGCCCCTTTGAAGTCTGTCCAAGTAGGGTTTGGGTTATTAGCCCTTGGAATAGGCTCAGTAGCACTCCACCAATCATCAGCCTCATTTTGTAGCTGATAGCCCACACATAAAATCTTCAGCTCTTTGGTGTAGCCCATTAGCTTGAACACCTTTTCCATACCACCTATCTATCTTGATGGGTACAACAGATCTTAACCCACCTTAAAGAAACATCAGGGCCTAAGCCCTTGGAATTTCTCCATCATTTTTGTCAAGTCGGTCCAGCCCTCTATATGGGCCTAAACTTGATCTGGCATCGGTTCTTGCACCTGCCCATGCACATTTTGATGCCCTTACCCATGCATTTGTGCCCCACCAGATGCTTGAAGGGTAGCCAATCAAGTGGGTATTAGAATAGGTGCCGGTGGAGTAGGCGGTGCGGGCGGTGCATTACGGGCTTCCATTGCCACTTGGATCCTATTATCGATCCTAGTCATAAACTGGTTTTGCCTTTCCTTAACTCCCCGCATCATGTTATCCATGATGGAGGCTACATCATGTGCAGTTAGTATTGGTGGAACTGAGGGTGCATTATGGGGTCTACCCCTATTCCGTGTAGGGGAAGCAGGAGGTGACGGGCATGACTGGGATCAGGACCGAGTGTTCCGACGTGATATGACTCCTGTGGAGGAATCCGATTAGTTCACATGCATATACAAGGTTGCACGTAATTGGAACACATGCATCCATAGTGTGTCCCACGCGTATACACTAGGAAAAATTAAAGTTAGGGCATGCATAAGTGGGGTCCACACATATTTGGATCCGATCGCACGTATATCATGAACGGGCACCCCACTAAAGCAATAAAATAAAAATCAGATTTGGAAAATGAAAATAATTTATTTCCAAAATAGTCCATCGGAAACAGGGGTGTTTTTCACTAGAAATATGGTTTTCTTCACCGAAAATATCAGTGTTATTTCCAGTGAACAAAACAGAGATCTAACTAGGACTTTTCAACTCACTGAAAACAGGCACCGGAAGTAGGTCCAGTGGATCTGGTGGCTTGTTTCCGGTGGTTCCAAAACGGCTATAAATAGACTTAGGTTTGAGTTCTATTGTACAAAACCCTAATCTAACTAGTGGAGGAGGTGTGGAAACGTCCAAGGAGAGTCTTTCAACCCATTCCCCACTTTCCACTTGCTATTTCGCAATCGATCGGCACTGCTTACACACCAAAGGTATGTCCCTCCTCTCTTTAACATAGTTTTGAGATTTCTTCTCTGTGAGCTTTACTTTCAGCCATTGAACTTGGTTCTCACTCTTGTACCCTTAGGAATCATCTTGTAACAATGTCTGGACGTCGTGTACGTATCTATCGTGCCGTTGAACAAGAGGACCAAGTCGCTGCCGCTCAGTTCAACCCAATCCTGTTCCGCTTTGTGGCTGAGCGAGATCGTTGGGACCTCTTTGAGCACCCCAATGTGGACCCAAGAATTTATGTGAGGACAAGAGACTTTTGTGCGTTCCGTCTCCATCAACGCTTTAAGGTGGTCGGGTGGTATTGTATCTTGAAACCCAACAAGTACTACTACCCTACACTAGTTAGGTTGTTCTACTCCAACCTGCAATGCATGAACCGAGGTACCAAAGAGATGCGGATCACCTCCTATATGAAGGGGGTTGAGATCTCCTTTGACATTGGGCAGTTGGCCAACATTCTGATGGTTGACAATGCCGGTGACCTAGTGTATTGCCTGCCTCGGACTCCAGCTTATGACTTCTAGAGTCCCGACACCTTTCAGGAGATAAACAACATATTGGCCAAGGAGGCTAGGGGATGGGATCATACAATTAACTACTTTACCATGCCAAAGGTTGTCTATCGTGCGGTTCAATTGAACACCTACAATGAGGTATCCATATTGCATACCTATGTGACTTACTGCGTGTATATGGGGACGCAAATACCTCTTCCTTACCTCCTAATGTGGACAATGGTAATTTGGTCCAAGGAACAAGATCACCGAGTTGGGAACCAATACTGAAAGATGTTTGGGTTTACAGCATGCAATTCAGGACTTGGTAGACAATGGAACCATTGAGGTCAAGGTCAAACAGCCTCCTAATGTCAATACCAATCCACTCCCTGATCATGTGAACAATCTGGATGAAGAAGCTACAGAGAGTGACCCCACTCAACTCATTGTACCTAGAGCTTGGAAGAATCATATGAATGCCCGTGCTTATAGGAGAGTCATAGACTAAAGGGCTAGAGTCATAAGGACCCCCAAAAGAAGAGAATCATCAGAAGAAGAATCAAAAGATCATAAGCCGGCAATTCATCCTTCCTTATCCACAGAAGGGTCCACCATACAACATTACCAACCCCCACCATATTTTCCACCCCCACCATATTATCAACCTCCACCATATTATCAGCCTCCGCATATCATTAACCTTTCCCCCACCATTAAAGTGGAGGAACCTCTTCATCCTATCACCCCTAGTCTTTAGATCCTACCTCTCACGTTACATCATCTTCATACCATCCCATTTCATATCCCTCATCACCCTCATACCAATCCCATTCTCAAGGTTCGGTGTATAACCCAAAAGAAGGATGGACGGATGAGTAGAATTGGAAGGATATGCTTGCACTACCAGATTCCCTAAAGATGACTTCATCAACAGGGTCAGTGAATGCATTAGGGAAAGACCAGGAGAGTGATCCCACTTCTCTAATTCAGCATGCTATAGCTTCAGATGACAATTTAGAAGTAATTAAAGAGATTATAGCTGATCTTCTCAGAGTAGTAACCATATCGGCCATAGGGGAGTAGATCACGGAATACACTTCCTTAATCCACATAAGAAGTTACACAGAGGATGATGACGATGACGATGACGATGATGATGAGGATGAAAATGAAGATAAGAAGGATGGAGATGACTCTAATTCTTGAGAGGATGATGGGTATCAAGACTAGGATGGCTACTAAGGGCCTTGGTACAATGATTATGATGGTGAGTCAGAATATTACTCACTAGAACATCCGACATGTTTCTTAGTCTATGCTATTGGTGGTAATGATCTGCTAGCTGATCCAACAGGTGGCATTTACCCTTCCCTCTACATGGGAGGAGATGACTCTACGTCAGACTCAGAAAGTGATGAAGGATCTAGAGAGCCGATGCAAGTTTATTTGGATGAACCAGGTTCCCTAGTCGAGTTGGAACAAAAGCTGTGTAAAGTATAGTCCACTGCCTTAAAGATGCAGGAAAGGATAGAAGAAATTGACAAAATGCTGGGTGAAGTAACCGTCAGTGATCTTTACTACCAGGAGTAATTGGATGATCTGGAGGAAATAGGACCAGATGACACAATCGTAGAGGTGGTAGAAGCTGCATTCTAACAGCTTTCCAATGCAATTAAGAAGCTACGAGCCAGGACTGTGGATATTTGTGGAGGTCCTCGACTTCCCACCCTAAGCAGGGAAGAAGAATTAGAAGAAGAAAATGATTCTATGGTGGGGATAATCACCCTAACCAATAGCGATGATGAAGATAGTTATCCCACTAAGATTATTGTGAAAAAACCAATCAACGTGATGGAACCTAGAAGTGGGAAAGACTACAAAGGCAAGGCTCTAGCAGTAGAATAGCCAAGGGCTAATGAGGCCGGAACTAGCAGCATGAAGAAAGAGCTAGAGAACCCAGTCTTAGCTCAACTCAAGAAGTCCCAAGAAAATATCTCTATTTGAGGATTATTAATGGCATCCCCTTCGCACCATGAAGTAGTCCTGAGGTCTCTCGCTAATGTACAAGTGTCAATCAAGATAAATTTGACACACCTCACACATATAGTAGGGGCAAGATATGCAGTGCAGTCCCTGATGTTCTCAAATTTCAAGCTTCATAAGGAAACCCAACACAATCGGACTCTCCACATTATAGTTGAATGCCTTGACAAAGTGGTCCCCCAGGTTCTTGTTGACAATGGGTCCACTTTGAATGTGCTACCATTGAGATCAGCAAAGAGTATCAACATCAACTTGGAAAAAATGAGGTCAACCACCCAAACCATAAGGGTATACAATAATACCAAGAGGAAGATCCTTAGCATCATTACCCTTACTATAAAGATTGGCCCAGTAAAGTTTGATGTTGATTTCCAAGCCATTGATATACCGATAGCTTTTAACATGCTCTTGGGAAGGCCTTGGTTGTATCCTACGAAGGTGGTGTCCTCTAGTCTCCATCAAAAAATGAAGTTCATTCATGAGGGGAAGGTGGTCTTAGTGGCCGAAGATCCGAAAGTGGTTAACACTTTGGCAAACATTGAATATGGGGAAGAACAAGACTAGGAGGTGCAACTGAGTGGTTTTGAAATGGGCACCACTTGCACAGCCATTGCCAAAGAAGCTCCAAAGGAGAAAATCCTTGCTAAATATAAAGCCATCTGGAGTTGGCCAGTGAATCAAATGATGAAGAATATACAATACTTTCCTGGCATGGGGCTAGGAAAATATCATCAAGGAGTTCCAAAGCAGCCTAGTTTGGCAGTGAACAAAGGGAAGAATGGTCTCAAATACATTCCTCCAACTATCAAAGGGTAGAAAGTGCTAAGGATGATTAGGAAGATCTCCATCATTTACTACCCTAGTCTCAATGGGTACTTCGTGAAAGAAGGAGAGGATTTCCCCTTTTGTGAAAATGTGGAGTCATGGTTTGATGAAACCGTAGCAAAAATACAACTAGGATTTAAAGTGTTCTTTCAAGACCAGTTTGACTGGCTGACTCATGAAATAGAACAATAGAAAATACTAGTCAATGAAGGTGACTAAGACAGCTACATTACTGGGATAGTAGAAATTGCAATGATTGAAGATGGGTTCACCTTCAGCAACCCCACAACACTAATCCAATCTAAAGAATTGCCAAGTCCTCAAGTCCTCTTGAAAAGGGAGTGGGAGAAGAAGATAAGACTCACCTGGAGTCTACCACTTTCCCTTGATGTGAAAGGCTTCATTTACTCCCTCCTACAAGAGCTAAGGACCCGAGAGTTGCAAGAGCTCAAACCCCATCCTTTTGGAGGAAGAAGCACATATGTAAAACAGAGGAGAGCACAGAGGATGATGGTTTGTATGTACTGTGCTTGAACCAATTGCAACAGGAAGGCTCGTGAAGGGGGTCAAAGTTGTGACTGAGGCAATGGGATGGCATCCTTCGGTAGGCTCGAAAAGATGGACTTCATAGAAAAAGAATTGAGTAATCTCCACCGATCTTCACTCCTCAGAAAGTTCAACTTCCGAGAGCACGAGATTGATCAGTTGGTATTCATAAAGAAGTGGGCACCTATCCAGAGGAACCATTGCACCCCTGAAAAAATAGCAGCAACTTTCTTAGAAGAAGAAGAAGGCCCTTTGCCACATCTCCTCATCCATCAGGCCACTGAATCACTTCTGAACTGGACAAACATTGGAGAAAACTTCAAGTTTGCTCATGCTATTGAGTCAACCAGCCTGAATACTCCTAGTAAAAGCATCAAACCAGTTATCAAATCTGTAGTTGAGTCTGTTATTTATGATTCTGTGTCAACCTCCCCTCTTGAGAAGAGTCTAGAGTCTTTGTATGTCGAGTATGTTACTCCTTTCATGAATGAAATTTCTGATTCTGACTATGACTTGCCTCCTTTTTCTAACGATGATTTTAATAAATATCAAGAATTAATAAAACAATGCAAACCAAAGAAAGCCCAACCCTATACTCTTTGCCAAGGATACAGTAGAGGAAGAAGATATAGTTAATGAATGGTAGTTATTAATCTAGGAACCGACCAATGCCTTCAAGAGGTAAAAATTGGCACTACCCTTGATGACAAAGAAGCAGAACGAATGATTAATCTTCTGAGGGAATTCACCGAGGTCTTTGCTTGATCTTACGAGGATATGCTTGATATCGACCCCAACATCGTGCAGCATCGATTGCCATCTTACCCTGAGGCAAAGCCGATAAAATAGATGCTTCGAAGAATGCAGCCAGGATGGAGTGAAAATATCAGAGAAGAAGTTCTGAAGCAATGGAATACAGGGTTCCTACAGGTGGTGAAGTACCCCCATTGGTTGGCCAATATTGTACTAGTACCAAAGAAAGATGGGAAGGTACGGATGTGCGTGGACTTCCGAGATCTTAACAAAGTGAGCCCTAAAGATGACTTCCCATTACACCACATTGATGTATTAGTAGATAATATGGTGGGGCATGCTTTGTTATCATTCATGGATGGATTCTCGGGATACAACCAAATAAGTATGCACCCAGAGGATCGTGAGAAAACTGCCTTCACCACTCTGTGGGGAACCTATTGTTATAGGGTGATGCCTTTTGGACTGAAGAATTCCCGGGCAACTTATCAAAGAGCAGCCACGGCCATATTGCATGACATGATGAACAAATATGTGGAATTCTATGTGGACGACATAATAGTAAAGTTAATAGATCGGCAGGGGCATATTCCCGCACTAAGGCAATTCTTAAAAAGAATCAAAAAGTATCAGCTAAAGTTGAACCCTCAGAAGTGTGTGTTTGGGGCAACGGCAGGAGTGTTGTTAGGCTTCTTTGTGAGTGAAAGAGGCATTGAAGTCGACCCTATCAAAATCAAAGCAATTCAAGAAATGCCCACGCCTAGGACTGAGAAGCAAATACAAGGATTTCTAGGTCACATCCAATATATTAGTAGATTCATAGCTCAGTTGACTACAATCTGTGAACCAATTTTCAAGCTGCTAAAGAAGGATCAGCTCACAGAATGGAATGACCAATACCAACAAGCCTTTCACAAGATCAAGGAGTACCTTATGAATCCACCAGTATTGACACTGCCAGTGGAAGGAGAACCACTTCTATTGTATCTGTCTATGGGAGAATATTCGATAGGCTCTTTGCTAGCACAGAAGGAAACAGAAAAGGAGGCAGAACATGCCATATATTACCTCAGCAAGAAGTTTCTGGAATATAAGACCCAGTACACATCTTTGGAAAAGAACTTGTGTTGCATTGATTTGGGCAACTAAAAGGTTGTGACACTACTTGGTTTCCTATCCAGTGCATTTGATCTCAAAGATGGATCCCATCAAATATCTCTTCGAGAAACCGGCCTTAACAGGATGGATGGTCCGTTGGTTACTTTTGCTATCAGTGTTTGACATCACCTATGTTACTCAAAAATCTATCAAGGGCCAGGCCATAACTGATCATTTGGCTGCTCACCCCATAGAAGATGGAAGATCCTTGGATGATGCCTTTCCCGATGAATGAATCGCAGCAGTAGAGGAAGAAGATATAGTTAATGAATGGTAGTTATTCTTTGATGGAGCACGCAATCAGAAGGGATGTGGCATGGCAATATTGCTAGTCACTCCTTATGGCCTTTATTTACCTCATCATTTCACCTCGACTTCCCCTATACTAACAATATTTCCGAATATGAGCCTGTGCTTTGGGTCTCAAAACTGCTTTAATCATTGGGGTGAAAAGGATCAAGGTCTATGGTGATCCATCCATTGTCATCTGTCAGATGCAAGGAAGTGGAAAACTAGAGATGAAAAGTTGAAGCCAAATTAAAAACATCTGGAAAAGGTTATTGAACACTTTGAGAAGATCTCGTTCAAATACTTCCAGAGGGATAACAACAAGTTTGCTGATGCTTTTGTAACTTTGGCTTCTATGGTAGAGTGCAACCCTATGGCTAGAGTCTGACAATTTTTGGTAGAACAAAGATGTAAACCAATTTATCAGAATTCTGTAAACTCTCTCACTGTGGATGGTCGGTCTTTGTTCGCTCACATAGTGGATTTCATCAGGGAAAGGAAGTACCCAGTTGAAGCAACTGACGAAGAGAAGAAGTTTCTAAGGAGATATGCCACCCAGTTTATTCTCCAAGGGGATTTGTTATACAAGAGATCCTATGATGAAATACAGTTGCTGTGAGTAGATGAAGAACAAGCTACAACTATCATGGAAGAAATTCATCAAGGTCTTTGTAGACCCCACGTGAATGCCAAGATGTTATCTAAGAAGATCCTCAGGCTGGGATATTACTGAAGCACAATGGAAGAAGATTGCGTGGACTTTGTTAGAAAATGCCACAAGTGTCAGATATTTGCTAACATCATACATATCTCACCAACCAAGTTGCATTTGCTCAATTCACCTTGGCCATTCTCCACTTGGGGCATCGATATCATTGGAAAAGTTAACCCTAAAGCATCCAATGGCCACGAATTCATCCTGATAGCCATTGATTATTTCACCAAGTGGGTAGGAGATCAATCCTATGCAATCCTCACATCTGCTAAGGTGGCCAAATTCATCCAAGAAAATATCATTGCTTGATATCGAGTACTTCAAGAATTGATATTAGATCAGGGATCCCATTTTTGGGGCAAGATCGATAAAATTTACACAAAATTCGATATCAGAAGGCATCGATCTACCACTTACAGGCCGCAGACCAATAGGCCAGTAGAGGCAGCCAATAAGAACAACAAATTCATCCTACAGAAAATGGCAGAAACACATAAGGATTGGGCTGATAAGTTACCTCTTGCCTTATGGGCATACCAAACTTCTGTACGATCCTCGATGGGGGCAACCCCTTTCTCTTTGGTATATGGGGTTGAGGCAGTTCTACCTGTAGAAATCCTAGTACCATCCCTAAGGGTACTCCTTGATAGTCAGCTACCTAAAGGAGAATGGGTGAAGTCCAGACATGATGAGCTTAATTTTCTCCACGAAAGGAGCTTGATAGCTATGGATAATCTAAAGAAATATCAATTGAGAATGGCCTGGGTCTTCAACAAGAATGTGAAGCTCCATCACATAGAGGTGGGTGAACTTTTCTTTGGGAACAAAGAGCCTCAATTCATAACCCAAGAGGAAAATTCAGGCCCAATTGGAGCAGCCCATTCACTATCAAAGAAATTCTACCAGGCAAGGTTGTGATGCCCATAGACCACAACGGTGAAGAAATACCCAGACTGGTCAACATGGATCAACTTAAGAAATATTATGTCTGAAAGGGTTAATAGCCTTAACTATGTCCAGACCTGATTCCTTTTAAGGGATATGTAGGCAACTTGACATGTGCAAGTGTGGTCTCAACCATCTCAAGGCAATAAATTAGTTCCTAAATTAATAATCAAGGTATCTTAAAAGATCATCAGAGTTTGTGTCCCCCAAGAATCGTCATTTGGAATGAAAGGCCATTAGGTATCTGTCATCCACCCATTGGTCTGTCACTTCTTAACTAGGATTCTATCACCCAAGAATTGCCATTTGGCATGTAAGGCCATTAGATATCTGTCATTCACCTATGGTCCATCCATTCTTATCTAGGATTCTATCCCCTAAAAGAAAATAACCACCCGGCACTAGTTTATCAAGGCCAGTTTATTCTCCACCCTTGATCAGTCAAAGTCAAAAGAAAAAAAGAAGAGCTTGATGCAATATTGGTAAAAGCTTGTTTGAATCATTAGCTAATGAGTAATGCTTTGATAAATCATCATATCTCATTGTTTGTATTGGTTTCAGGAAAATTTATGGGATCGTTGGATAAGACATTGAGGAGATGGACCTTAGACATAAATATAAGGGCACCAGGACTGCTGAAATCTATGAATGTGCCATTTCTTGGCCAAGTTGGATGTGTGAAGCTACATCACCAATTACTCCGATAGGTGCCTCAACACTGGGATGCCAACCGGCATGTATTTCTGTTTGGATTAGCAGTGATTTGCCCAACTCTTGAAAAATTTCAGGTTTGTATGCTATCTCTACCCAAAGGAAATTTGTTCCAACCCTCTTTTGAGGAAATTCAGAATTTCTTTGGATGGAAAGAAGAAGAAGTAAAGTAGTTTGTCAGGTATGGGAAGATTGACATTCTGAAGGTGGCTCAGATCTTCATCCAATATCTATTAATGGGAGGAATCTATTAGCAGCGATCCCTAGATGCTTATTTACTTTGCATGATAGCTCGTTATGTTCTCCGCACTCCCAGCCATGGTGCACCATCTGTTCTGATTGAGGTAGTAAAACAGTTGAAGAAGGGAGGTGACATCGTCCCTATAGTTCTTGCAGAAACGTTCAAGGGATTTGATGACATGAGCTATGGCCTTAGATTCAGATTAGATCATTATCATGGGAGTCCTGCTATTTTTTAGATTTGGCTCCTCGAGAAACTGAAGCTCACCACACCATTAAGGGGAAGCCCACTCGGAGTTTTTTGTTACCAGGATAAGAAAGAAGCTTTAGAATTCAACCTTATCACCGATTGGGAAAATTACCTAAAGGAAAGGACTGTGTAGGATATCACATGGAGGTGTCCAGGGAAGCCACAAGAAGATTTTCTGATGAAGACCCCTAGCTACAACTATGTCAGATTGATGGGATTGACTCACACGTCCTTTTATTTGCCTATGTACATCAGCCAACAATACGGGCTCGAGGAGGCAGACCCAGAAGAGTTAGTGAACTTTCACCCACCTCAAGAATTGTCTCCCCACCTTGTTATTTACCTATCCTATTTATGATAGGAAAATTGTCCCCCTTTTTCATATAATTCACATGGTAATGGAATGAGGAAGTATTTAGATTTTTGTGTTATCCCAATTATTCTAATTATGACTTGCGTTATGGAATTGATTGTTCCTAAGCATTGCAAGCAAAAAAAAAAACAAAAAAAAAGGGAAGAAAGATTTTCTTTGTGCCAAAAGTAAGTTTTCATAAAGATGCTGAATTAAAATAATGAACAAACAAGGGGAGGGAAAAAGAAAACATCCATGTGTTTGTGTTTGTAGGAAATACAGGAACAAATCCCTATGGATCAAAAGCCATCATCTAAACCGTACTCTGAACCATCCTCATGAAGCACAGGGGAATCCACAAATGCAACTCTAGCCTACTCCAGCCTCTGGGTCAGGTCCTCAATCAGTGCACCCTACCGAGCAATCTCCTGATCCTTGGCAACTATCACTTCGCACAGGCCATAGTGCATCCTCCTAATCTCAGTATAGACCTCTGGGGACTCCTAACAAAGAGCATATCAGCAAAGGAATTCAAGAGTTAATTGGAAAAATGAATAGATACTCACATAATCATAAGGAATAGGCAGCCCAAGGGAAGCATCTACATATGTGTTCGGCTCCAGAAGATAAGGGAGACTGGGGTTGGCCGCGTTGGGATAGGTCCAGGCAAGGAAGCCACAAAAGGGGACGTTAGCAACCCTGAGAGACCCGCCGACACTGGTAGAGGGCCCTATTTATGAAGGATCGGTAACACTAGCATGTGACCGAACAGTAGAAGGGTCTACATGTCTCAATTTCCCCTGAAAGAACATCAATCAAGATCAAAACAAGGAAGAATTTGTAGGAAATACTCAAAAAAGGGCAACATACCACTAGATTATTGGGACCAAGAGGGGTGCACACTGTCTCCTCCTTTAGGAAGGCTTTGTAGTCCCTATTTGGATCAAGAAAGGAGTCCTCCCATACTCTATTAGCCAAGTACTTCATCTTGTCTGTAGGGATAATCTTTGGACAATGCATAGTAGGTGGAGGAAGACCGTAGAACGACATGGATCGATGTCTGACCACTTGGGTACTACTCTCTCTCCTAAGTACCAAGCATGACCCCACATGCTCTGAAAATGGACTCGATTCTTACACAATTGATGAGCTAAGGTGACTCTCTTGGAATCTGAAAACACAAGGTCATGGAATGGTCTCCAAGTAACCTGCACAACCAAGGAAGGGTAAGAACAACATCAGGTAAATAGAATTTCAGCATCAAACATGGCATACCTTAGTGAGATCATTCAAAAGAGAACGAGCAGTGGTCCATGGAGGATGGCATCAAGTTTGAACCACCTGGTTATCTCCCCACTTAGTGGCTAGGAGGCAGAAGAATGTCTTAGAATCCCTCAGTTTTGGGGCTGTGGTTCCCAAGTGCTCAAAATACTAGAGCTGTTTCAAGAAATCAAAGTAAGAAAGTGCAGACCAAATGACTGAAAGAAAATAGATATGAGAAGGAGAGTTATCTGGTTAATGTAGCCTACCCCCTTGAGGCCCCTATCTCTATAGGACAGCAGATCCAGGGATAACAGGAGATATGCATAGGCTGCCTCGTCCCAGTCCCAGGAATCTACTGTGCGAAGATCTTTGAGGAAGTACACCAGGGGATATCTACTCCCCCTCGGAAGTCACTAAAAAGGCACTGACCCACGACAAATAACAGAAAGGAACATATTATCTGAGACATGTTGCCTGGTTTCTCCCCCAGGCTGACTTTCCACCATCGGGCACTAATCTCCCCTAGGTGGATGCATGTCTGGCTGGCTTTAATGGTGATACCGGTCAGATCTGTAAACTCCCTGGCAGTCAAAAATCCTATAGGTAGGGTTATGGATCTACCCCCAAATAGAATGCCTATTAAGGCATAGAAGCACATAGGCGTAATGGTGATCTTGCCAACAAGAAGGTAGAAAGTATGAGTACTCGGCCACCACTGCTCCATCAGGGCCCCCACCAATACCGGATTAAACTTCCGGGTTTCTGCAAGGGCCAGCCGGCACAGATTGGTATCATCAACCATCTCCTTCACCCTGTGAAGGAGCATTCTATGCCAAGACTGAACCATGTTCAGATGGCCACAGGAGGCCAAGGTAGGTGGTTCCTTCCCCTCATGCTAATAGAAATAAATAATGTAAAAAAAAATTATAATAATAAATAAATAAAACAACAAAAAGCAAAAACAATACAATAAAAAAAAAAAAGAGAACAAAAAAACAAGAATAAAAGATGATCAAAATAATGAATGAAATGTAAAGACTTACCCAGGAACCCCATATGGAGTTGCAGATGTGATTCTGGCTGTTGTGAAGAGTCTGCCTGGAATACTAGTCAGCTAGGCCCTCATTCTTGTGCGAAGGACTGCTGCAACTCTCATGCTGGACCTCTCCCAGAGTCTTCCTCTTCCTCCTTTCAGTCATATTTTCAGAAACTGCAAAAGCCCCAGAAATTTCCCAAAATTATAAAAGCCCTAGAAACTTTCCTAAATTACAAGAAGCCCTAGAAAGTTTCCCAATTTACATAAAAGCTCAAAAGAATATCGAATTCTCCAAATAAATCCTCCTTTAAGAACAAGATGAAGATCTTTAAGAACTTCAAGAACAAGGTGAAAAACTCCAAAAACAGAAGGAAAATTCCAAGAAAAATCAAAGATTTCCAAGAACTCACTTTATTCAGAAAAGCTAAAATGAAGAATGAACAGGGGAGAGGGCCCATTTTATAAAAAATAAAAAATAAAAAAATTATTATTATTTTGGGATTCCAATTTAGAAGTCCAAATTCAATTCAAAGAAGAACCAAAAAATTAAAAGATTCCAAATCAAGCATCAAAATTCAAACCAAATCAATGTACAAAATTCCAAATCAAAAGCAAGAATTAAAAGATTCCAAATCAGGCATCAAAATTCAAACCAAATCATTGAACAAAATTCCAAATCAAAAGCAAGAATTAAAAGATTCCAAATCATTGAACAAAATTCAAACCAAATCAATGAACAAAATTCCAAATCAAAAGCAAGTATTAAAAGATTCAAAATCAAGCATCAAAATTCAAAATTCAAAATTCAAAAAAAAAAATCCAAATCAATTGTTATTGTCTTTTACAGGGTGGAAAGAGCAGCGAGTTTCTTTCATGTAATTGACAAGGCCAGATAGCCCAGCCCGGTTCAAAAGAACCCGCCTGGAAAACCAGATAGCCTAGACCGGTTCAAAAGAACTCGCCTGGAAAACCAAGTAGCCCAACCAGGTTCAAAAGAACCTACTTGGAAAACCAGATAGCCTAGCCTGGTTCAAAAAAATCCACCTGGAAGACCATATGGTCCAGATTGGTTCGAATGAACCAGCCTAGAGACCAAAATTCCCTGAACTGGCACATGTGAAGCCTTGCTAAGGAAAATCAAAGAATCAAGTGTATTACCTATTACAAATTTGGAAAAGCAACGAATTCCTCTCTTATAACCTTCGGTCCCAGATAGTCCAGATTGGGTCAAAGGACCCAGCTTGGAGACCAAAATCCCATGAACTAGCACATGTGAAGCCCGGCTAAGGAAAATCAAAGATTAAAGTACTAACATTTTTTTCTCAGGATTGGAAGAGCAGCAAATTCCTTTCCACAATTGGCAGTCCCAGGTAAGCCCTCAAATTTAAAGTAGTTAGGAGATATCATCTGTTGCATTTTTTGACTCCATCATAACTGAGCAAGATGACGGCAATACATGCTCCGGGTGACAAAATGTGGTCATTCTTTTCTTCGCCCTTTGACCATTGGCATAGGCCTTGGCCAAAGAGGGGCATTCTATAGACACCCAATTTTATCACCCTCCCCTAGCTATAATGAAGTATGGATCTTGGACATGACTTTCGACTTCCGACCAACAAAGATGCTGATGGAAACACTCCCAGGCCTGAAACCCTAGAAACCCTCGTGCAAGAGGGAAGGGGTCCAATTTTGGATTTTTATATACGAAAGAATCTGGTCAAGATGACCATATAGATGGATAGTGCTCAAAAATACAATTGTGATGATATATGGTATGCCAAAATCAGACCGTTGGATTGCCCATAATCTTCTCTGGAAAATCACATTTTTTTATGCCCCTACCGTATGCTGCTCCCCAATAGCACAGCCTATGTGCCCTCATCGCATAGCCTGCATGGCCCCACCGCACAGCATGCATGCCCCCGCCACACTTTGTGCACCCCTGCCGTATAGCATGTGCACCCCTGCAGCATAGTATGCGCACCCCCACCTCACAGCATGTGTGCCCCTACTGTATGGCCGCGCACTCCTTGCCTGTACTATACGTATGTTGCTTGTACACCCATGCCAGCCTGACCTATATGCTATGCACATTGCCCGCACACCCATGCATGCATGCTCCCGCTGCCCATGCCTGCACCACTTCGGCCATTACCCATGCGTCATCCGTCGCACACCCGTAACATCACCTGCACTACCTGCCTAAACTAACTATACCTCGGGCACTTCAGCCTGATTCCTTGAGCCACCATCAGTGGTTGGGATTGGTCTTTCTCTCTCCTCTCACTTTTTTGAAAACTGCCTTTTTCTAGCTAAAATTTCTCTCTCCTCCCACTTTTCTGCAACCACCTTTTTTGGCTAAACTTTCTCTCTCCTCCTGCTTTTTTGAAAGCCGCCTTTTTTCGGCTAAAATTTCTCTCTAGTTTTTGGAAAACCCCCTTTTACCCACTAGACAAAAGTCCTCCCCACCCATTTTTGCCTTCAACTCCCCCTTTTATCCATTGTAAAAAAATCCTATCCCCTCAATTTAGGTAAGAGCTCCCCTTTCGTCCACTGGATAAAGGAATTCCCCCTCTCTTATTTGGCCCAAAAAAACTATAAATACCCCCTCCCTTAGAAAAGACAGACCAAGACACTAGAATCCCTCTTCCTTCTTTCATAGTGAAATTTTCCTCCCCTCCCCCTCTTGATTTTCTTCTAATCTTCGAAGTGATCTTCGTCAAGATCCGAAAACTCATTCAGATCTTTATAGTGTTCTTCGGGATCTTAAAGATTTTTAATCCAAATTCTTAGTTAGATCCAGTTTTTAGTCAAAAATGGTATGTTCTTGAGCCACCTCCCTTGAGTGTTCTTGAGTGTTCTTGAGCGTTCTTGAGCATTCCTGAGATAGAAACCCCCCTTTTTTTTAGGTTCTTCGAGTCTACAAAGAGATCTTTGTTAAGATCTGAAACTCTATTCAAATCTTCAAAGTGTTCTTTGGGACTTTAGAGTTCTTCAATCCATTTTTAGGTCAGCCCGTTTCTTTTTAGAAATAGCCATTCCTAGCCAAACCCCTATCTGAGTGTCCCTGGAATGTTTCTAGAAGTAGCCATTCCCAGCGGAAGCTCTGCCGAAGTACCACCTCAGCCTAGCCCTCCCTTAGCCTATCCCCAGCGAAAGCTCTACCGAAGTGCCACCTCATCTTAGATCCAGAAATAGCCTTCCCTAGTTGAAGCTCTGCCAGAGTGCCACCTTATCCCAAGCCCAAAAATAGCCTTCCCTAACCGAAGCTCTGCCCGAATCCAAATCCGAAAGCGACCATTCCTAGCCCGAACTCTATCCGAATACCATCACAATCAACATCTCTCAAGAAAGGAAGTTAGAGGTCAAGAGCATCTTCCCCTGAGCCAGGAGAACACGAAAGACAGTCTGAACCGGTACTAGTCAGGAGCCCACCCCTCTTGACCCGAAACAGGGGTTAAGTTTAGGTATAATTTCTCAACCAACTCCTCATCATGTAGACTTTATACATGCCTTGTTTTAATGTATATAGTAGTTTGAATTCAATTAATGCATATATGTCTAATAACTTAGCCATACATGTGAAATAGTAATAATTGTGGAAAATGTTCATTCTCAAGTATCTAGCAAGAAGACTGGTTGAACTGGGCAGATTGGGTGCTTAACACCTTCCTAACTCTGTAACCTGACACTTACCCTAAATCTCTGAACCAAACCAAATTTTGGGCCTTTTTCTCAGGAATCGGGCCCAACCCTGGGTTCTAGGCCCATAACCCTAGGTGGCGACTCCAAACCCCATTTACATGTTCCCGATCCCCAAATTGGACCATCATCAAAACCCCCGTCTCAAATGATAAATTTTACACTCTTGCAAAATAGGCCTCCACGTATCTCCAAGCGGTAATACAGTGGTGCGGGGACCACAAGAAAAGCACACCACCACATGAACCCCTCCCCTCATGCGAAAGTGAAGAAAGAGAGGAGAGAGGGCGATAGGGAGGCATAGTCCATTTCTCTAGCCGCTACCCTCACAGGGGGATACGACATAGTAGACCTTTTGCCAACACACACACAATATGTGTACTCGCATTCATATCCCAACATCACTATGTCTGGTCATACGTAATGCAACAACTATATGATATGGATGCTCAGTCCAAACCCTAGTTGTGACTGAATTTAAACAAATTATGGACAGTTGCATTTTATGATCACATGCAATAAAATAAAAAAAATCTATATATGAAATGAACTAGTTTATTACATGAAACTAGGTTTGATGGACACAATATCCAACAAAAACAGCCAATAGATTGGCATTACCTTTAGAGCTGGACAGATTTCATAATGTCTTCCATGTATCTATGCTGAAAAAGTACATTCCAGATCCTCCACATATGTTGCCTACTGTGGAACCTTTAGAGTTGAACGATGATTTGAGCTGTGAAGAAATACCTAAAGGGATCTTTTATAGAAAAGAATATCGACTCCAGAGTCGAACCATTCCATATGTGAAGATCAAATCGAAGGGAAAGAAAAGTTCCCAAAACTATTTGACATACCAGGTAATTTTTACAATTTTGAGGACACAATTTTTTGTAAGGAGGGGGAAAACTGTAACAACCCAAATTTCACCTATTTGCATTTGAACAGACAAGAGTAACAGATTGGAGAAGCCAACACTAGCTTAGCTAGCAAAAGTAGAATGCCAGGAAGGGAAGGATGATCCAACATGTACCTGTGCCTCTTGCCAATAGTGTTGGAAGAGTCAACAAGCAAAGTAGGCCAGCAGGTGCTTACTAATCCTTAAAATTGACTAGAAGTGATAGGGAGTACAACAGGCCCAAAGGGGAGCAAGTATGGCTCAAGTGGCTAGAGAGTTCTGGACATGACAGGCCTCATGTGAACAGAATGGCCAGAATTGGCTGAAAATGGGTCCCACTCTTGGAAATTGGACATGTGGACCTATTCCCATGGGTTTGACATGATAAGTGAGTTAATTAGTAAAATCAAAAAACTAATTTAATTATGTAATTATGTATATATGTATATATATACACCTCATATGTATAAGTAATATATATACATATATGTATATATAATATATTATATTATATATAATTGGGTTAGTGGGGCTATATAAGAGCCACCACCAACCCTCTTCTCACACATTACTCACTTGGACAGCAAGAGGGAGAAATATGAAGAAGATGGAAAGAAGAGAAGAAGAGAAGAGAAGAGAGGGAAATCAAGGAGGAGATTGGACTGCTTAGAGTGCTGCTGGAAAGATCAGTAAATAGGCAAGTGTTCTCGCCTACTGTAATTGAAGAAAAATTCAGAAACTGAAAAGTGCTTAGACCAATTTGGTAGAAACATGTAGAACAGAAGGAAATCTGGAAATTCCAGCAACAATCTAACTTTATGGAGTCTAATTTCTCTGTAATTGATGAATTAATCAAGAGAAATGAAATAATTTTGTAAAGGATGCATACACCATGGCCGATTGGGGTTAATGTGTGTAGATTTTCACTTAAAATTCTAAAATAGCAAGAGAGCTTAAGAAGAAGCAAAATTTTTCTCTGAAATCTGTTCTCTGAAGACTTTGAGGTCCAATCTCTTACATGCAAAGTGGAATTGGTGAAGAAATGTATGCATGCGACCTTAGATTTAGGTTTGATTATGAAAATCTGACCTTGTCTCATACTTGTGGATGAAATCATGTTAATATGGGGTAGAAACTGAAATTTTCTGCTGAAATGTGTAATTGATTATAAACTAATTAAAATAGATTAGTGTTGGATTAATTAAGTGACAAAGATTGAAGTGTTTATTTCATTATTATGAAGGGATGATACAAAACAGTGGAATTATGACCAGAATGAGCTAGTAAAATTGAAATTATGTAGAATAGACACGACCAGTGGGAGACATCTGGCTGGCCGGTTTGGCTAGGGTCTCCAGCCGGTTAAGCTTCTAGAGACCATTTTGCCCTCCGACTTTGACAGCAAAGTGTGGGTCTGAGAGGGGATCTGTAGGGCATATAGGGGTATATAAAGAGACTCAAATTGGGATGTAAATTAACTCAAGTCTATTTTAATAATATATATATGTATAGATATACTAGTAAAACTGACACTTGCAAATGCACATGTGAGCATTTTTCAGGTTGCAAAGAAATTAAATGTCTACTACAATCTTAATGCATTCTAAAAATTTTCTTTTATAAAATTAACTGATCCAAATTTTGAAAGGCTCGATCTATTTCAGTCTAAATTGGAAAGAAAAGAAAAATAATTTACAGTATCTAATTATAGAGTTAACCTGACTTTTGGAGAAGCAATTATTAATTGGATGCCAAGGAACTTGGGATAATGCAAAATCACATTTTCATACCATGATCATTCAACAGAAAACACACAATTTCATTTAATGATTCAATCATGTAGGTACTATAAGTACCCAAGTCTGGATCCTTGAAGAGCCTAATCATTTAATCAGTCGAGAAAGAAACCTGAAGGCACAACCTATTTTGGGCTTTAAGCAATTATGTAAGTATGATATCACAATTAAATTTAACGTAGTCAACACTAACATCATACAACACTAAAGATTACTCAGGCCATTCTCCTTGGGCCTGATCTGTGCAAACATCAATGTCTTTGAATCTCCACATGTGGATATAATCTTAGAAATCAGATATGTTTGAGATATTTCTATAATAGTTTTCTACTTTTCTTCTATCTAGGGATTGCGGATGGAAGACAAAGAAATAACCAAGTAGCAATATAGTTTTCTACTTTTCTTCTTTTGCTCTCTTGTAATTGCTTCTTAATTATTTCATTCCTTTTCTTTTGCTTTGTAATTGCTTCTTAGTTGCTTTGTTCTTTTCCTTATTTGCAAGCATATTGGTTTCCTTGTGGGGTGATGAGATAGAGCATAAATAGTTCATATGGTTATAACATTCAAGATAAAATCTAAGAAATCTTTTTTTTTTTTATGTAAAATTAGGGAAAGAGGAGACATGTGTGAGAGAGAATGAACATAGAAAATTTTCTATTGCAAAAGGAAGGACAAACGTATTAGAGTTACAAAATAATGAATAATATTGAATAACAAATAATAGAAAGGCACACACTTCCATTAAGCTTGAGAGAGATATAAACATTCAACTCACAAAGTTCTCATGCTTGGCATGTTACTGAATAGAGGAAACTTCATTTCTGTTCCATTTATATCAGTGATCCCCTTGTGCAAGAAAAATAATTTCATCCATTTTAACTACCCAAAGTTTCTTCAGTGAAGAACACAAAAGGAATGCCACATCATACAGACTAGAAAGAATATTGAAAGAGAAGGCTTTCACTCATATGTCAATTAAATTTACCAAAGTAGAAATCCAGGAGGAATTGGCCCTTCTAAACCGGTAGCATGTATGGCTCTGCCATTGAGAAAATCAAGGCAACGAGAACCAAGTTAAATTTTGAATTTTGTTCGTAGAAGGCTTTCAACTGTCTGTTGGAGAATTTATAACTGATTGTAAGAATTTTAGCTATGGATCCACCCCCCCCCCAAAAAAAAAGAAAGGAAAATAGCAGGACATGTAGATAGAAGTAAAAACTTACAAATCCCTCAAGTTGGTTAAATTTGCAACTGTCTCTGTCAATGGCCCTGTGAAATAATTCTAGAAAATCAAACTAATAATAAAAACAATCAGGCTTTCCATAATATATTAAATTTCTTCAAAAGAGATGTAAATTCAAGGGGGGGGGGACCAGAACTGAATATCAAAGAGGGATGTTCAAGTCAAGAGGAGAATATGACTTACATTCTCTTTATATCCACCAATTTGCCTAGTTCTTGAGAAAGAGGTCCAAAGAGCTAGTTCGCATGAGGACCCTGAAAATTTGATCATTTGTAAGTGAAAATTTTTAAAATGAATCATTTTTTAAACTGATCCTGGATCTTGAGTTTTAATTTATTAGTGACCATGTTGATGATG
Source organism: Macadamia integrifolia (assembly GCF_013358625.1). Taxonomy (NCBI): domain Eukaryota; kingdom Viridiplantae; phylum Streptophyta; class Magnoliopsida; order Proteales; family Proteaceae; genus Macadamia; species Macadamia integrifolia. Next base: position 54,083 of record NW_024870579.1, read on the forward strand.
ATGAAACAGTATAAAGGAAACAATATTAAACATAATTGGAAAATGTAAACAAAAAGATCAAGTAGGCAATAAAACAGTATATTTACAACAAGAAAACACCCATTGGCTTCAAGAGAGTTCACAAGTATGCCATTGTAGCTGCAAAAACATTTTCTTGAATTATCTACAAATTAGATAAGTAATCCCATTTTTGAGATATTTTACTAGCATTAATTTTTCTTTTTCCAAGATCATCACAAAAAATTTGGTTGAAAGAGAAAATTATTATCCCATCTCCAACAAGCTTGTCCGAGTTGATTACCAACACTACAATAAAGGAGGCCTATAACTGCAGATTACCTGCAGTTTTCTCTCCACAGCTTGAAGTGTCGTCGCTAAGTTTGTAACTGCAGATTACATACCGCAGGGATAGGGTACTTTATAGCTGTGGACAGTTAACTGCGAATGTTTTCGCAGCAAATCTATTGTTGCGGATTTCTAACTGTAAATTTTTTTTGCAGTAAATCTATAGCTATGGATATTTAACTGTGGATGTTTCCGTTGTAAATCTATTGCTAGGGATTACTAACTGCACTTTTTTTCCACAGAAAATCTATAGTTGCAGATTTTAGCTGCGAATGTTTCCGCAATAAATCTATTGCTGCAGATTAGTAACTACGCATTTTTGGAAAGTAAATCTATTGCTGCAGAGCCTCGTTTCCATAACAACATTGGAAAGTATTGAGCTCATTGTCGATTTTTGTGTCAAGATATCAGTTTGATCAGAAGTATCAAAAAATGTTACAAAGGCGTCAATTTGATAAGAAGAGCTAAGGTATGTTATAAGAACAATATCCTTACAATATCCCTAGTGAGTTATCTCTCGGGTTTGTATTCTCTTCCTCATTAGGATATAATTGTACTTTGTGATAATTTCATCATGCTTGCATTTTTGGTCAAGTCTAGGACATTTCCTATATGATCCAGTTCTTGTAGTATGATATACCAATACTAGTCAATTGGATATACCCTCATATTAATTTCTTGTTTTCATTGAATTTTGCTATCATAGTTTAATCGCTCACCTTTTGCATTGCATCTCCACTATTCCTGAGTAGGATATTAGCAATACATGCTCTAGGGTGACAAAATTTTGTTGTTCTTTTCTTTATCCTTCGGTTGTTGCATAGTCTCAGCCTAAGAGGGGTATTCTGTAGACACCAAATTTTGTCCCCCCCTTGGTGATGATGAATTATGGGCAATGATGAAACACGTATTCTCTCTTTCTAAAAGAAATTCAATTTTTGGCACAAGTCTAGACTATTCCGACCAATCCCACTTATCCCAACCTAAAGCTATTATGCAAGAAATTGTAGAGTACAATTTAGCGTAAGACCGTTTGGGTTTCAGCCCGATATTTTTAAAATGATGTCAGAAGGGTGACCAAAATTGGTCATTAATGCCTTTTTCTAGAATATGATAATCGAGCCTAGCATGTGCTTGATTCCTGTATCATTGGAAAGTATTCAAAAATACGATCCCATTGATATCTTGTATGAAAAAAAGGGACACCCAAATGTGCCGTATTGCCTACCTAAACTTTGAACCTTTTAAACCAGACCAAACCCAAACCAAAATTGGACCAACCGAATCAAACTAAGCCAAACCAAACCCACCTGCCTTCCCCTCAGATGATAACCATCAACTGCAACCACCTAAGTCTACTGTTGCCTAGACTACAAGGTAGCTACCCACCCTATTGCCTCCACGGATGCTTGAATTAGTTTCCATGACTGTGTAAGCCTTACACAGAGAAGGTAAGGCTTACCATCTCCTTTAAAGGCTTACACGGATGCTACCACTTTGAGAAATTGTTTCCATGGCCGTGTAAGCCTTACATTGAGAAGTTAAGGCTTACCATCTCCTTTTATGCCTTACCATCTTCTTTTAAGGCTTAAACAGATCCTTACCCCTTCAAAAATACTCTCCACAACCATGTAAGCCCTTACACGCTCCCTGTAAGGATTCCTTATGGATGTCTCATTTTTACTATAACTAGGTGACCCCAGGTCACTATGAAAGGAAGAGGAAAAAAAAAAACTCCGAAAGGCTGGGAAATCCCGAGAGCAAAATCCCTATTCCAGAAACCCCTACAACAAAAGAGAGAGAGAGAGAGAGAGAGAGAGAGAGAGATAAAAAGAAAGTGCAAGAGTCTAGGTAGAGCCGGTTGTCCAAAGATCGCTAAAGTAGACGTCCTAGTACGAAAATCTTATCCTAGGTTTGGAAGCCTGCGTCTTCCATTTTAGGTTAGTATGAAATCCCTGCTTAAATTTTTGTAGTTGATTTTGATATTTTTATTATAGCGTGGAGGCCCTGCCCATTTTCCCATAGCTAATTCTTGTTCTAGGAATGTAGCACGGAAGCGTTGCCTGTTTTCTCACAGTTGATTCCTATATTTTTATTATAGAATGGAAGTAGCCCATTTTCCCACAACTGATTCCTATCCTAGGAATATAGCACAGAAGCACTGCCCATATCCCCATATTTGATTCCTATACTAGGTATATAGTACGGAAGCACTGCCCAAATTCCCAAAACTAAAATCCATTTCGACACCATAGCATGGGAGTCATGTTAGATTTCTTGCCCAAGTGCTGGAAATTTTAATTTCTCTAAGAAAGTGAGAAGAAAGTTAAATATTTGCCCTTGGGTCGAGGGGAATTACCAAAAATTTCATTGTTTCTATCAGTTGTTTCATGTAAACTTTAGACAATAATTTCATTTATGTGTATGATACATATCTGATCTCCGCTTGCATTATTTTATGTGTTCGTAGCATAAAATAACAATTTTTTATCATTTCATGTATTAATTTATGCATTTGTACATTAAATGATAGTTTACTTCAACATTACATGTATTATCATATGTGTTTCTCACATAAAATAACAATCATAATCATCATTTCACGAGGCATTGTACATATACGTAGATAATTTAGTTGTATTTTCTATCATTTTATCTAACATGTCAATTTATGTGATTTTAATATCGATTATGCATTATTCCATGTGATGTTGTAATATTTTTGCAATCATTTCATATAATTATATACATGTGTTATATTATTTCATATGATAAAGCTTCCATGTTGGTTTAGGCGGTTAAAATTCTCGGGGGAGAATATTCAAAATCCAAGTATCTGGTAGAAAGATCGAAAATTCCAGGCGAGGTGGGTTCCTAACACCTTCCCATCCTCGTAACCTGATATGGACCCCTATCTCTAGAATAGACCAAAATATGAACTCAAATTAGGGGGTTCCATCCTTTCACAGGAATTCAACCCCCTATTTGAGCTCGATCACTCTATTGGAATCGGGCTCCACAATAGGTTCTAGGCCTTGCATCCTAGATGGAGACTCCTTAATGGTAATTTCCATCGATTTGTTTTTTTGAAATCTGAATTTTTGGGCAATGAAATGGTCCCCCCCCCCCCTCATTCACTTCTCATTTCCGATTTTCTAGGTTGAGAGTGAGTTTTGGGTGGCTCAGCTTAGATTTTTAGATTTCTTTGAAGACTTCAAGACCGTTCGAAGTTCTTTGCATTTTCTTTGAGTTTCTTCGAAGATATTCAAGGTTCTTAAGGAGGGAGCTATTTGGAGAATTTAAAATCTTTTTGGGATTTTCTATAAATTTTGGAATTTTTTTGGGTTCTCTGTAATTTTGAAAAAATATGGTGGAAAGGAGGAGAAAGACCCCTGGAGGGCACCGAGTAGACGGCCTAGCGAGCCGTGACCCCTCGGCTAGGGGAGGTGAGAGTTTTGTGAGATGGTACACTGGACAAACACTCCAGGGGACCTGGGACCTGGGACCATATCTATAATTCTGTGTGGGGCACATGGGTAAGCCTTCTCTTCCTTTTCCTTATTTATTATTTTTTTGAAAAAAAATCATGCGTTTGTCATTATTGTTGCTTTCTTCTCTCTTCTTTTTAGGTGCCCCATGAGGACGGGCCTCCCACATTGGCGATGTACGGCCATCCCAACATGATCCGGGAGTGGTACCAGGAACTTCTCTATAGGGTTAGATGTATCGTGGATGGATCCTACATGAGCAACTTGGCCATGTTAGAGACCAGGAGGTTTAATCCCGAGTTGGTGGGAGGACTGATGGAGCGATGGTGGCCGACCACCCATTCCTTTCATCTTCCCATGGGTGAGATCACCTTTTCGCCTTTCTGCTTTTATGCCTTGATGGGTATACCATTTGGGAGTAGACCCTTGATGCTGCCTAAGACCATGGAGGGAGGGGACTTCATGGATTTGACTGTGATTGCCATTTTTGCTGACTAGCCATCTATCGCCTGGATGATATTTCAGCTCATTGGTGGAGATGCGATCTGATAGTGAATCCTGATAAAATCCTATAGTTGGCCCATTCCTTCCTCATGTTTGCTGTGGCGCAGTGCCTCTTTAGCACCCTCTAAGGTGGGATAGATATTCATGTGGCTGCTCTTTTTGGGGACCTCAGGGAGGTGGACTCTTGGGACTAGGGTAGGGAAACTTATGCTTACTTGTTGCAGACACTTGATCTTCTAGCATATGGAGATCATCGCCTCAAGGGAGTGGGCTACATTATCTAGGTAATCCCCTAATCATACATCTTTCCTTTCATTTGGTTGCATCTTCGTATCTTGATTTCTCCAAATCAGCCCTGGTGTTACGAGCATTTGGGAATTTGGCTCCCATACTAAAGGACCCACAGGAATCTTTCTTCCCTATAACCACAAGATGGGGAGACAGTTAGATTCTTAGGTGCCGAAGCCCTCCTCTAGAGACCACCGCTCGCTCTCTCTTGAATGAGCTTATTGAGGTAAATCATATTTGGCTCTGAATTTTCTTTTGCCTTGTGTTGTACTCACTGCTTCTGAACCTGTAAGTCATATGGAGACCTTTTCGACACCTTGGGTTCCCTGTTGCCGAGGAAGCTTCATGAGCAAGACACTTGACTGAGAATAGAGTCTTGTTTAAGGGTCTTTGGGGCCACGTCTAGTATCTAGGGGAGTGGGTCACTTTTTAGTGGTCTAGTGCGGATCTGCGCTTTCCTCCTTGCCTTCCTCCTCCCACTATGCATCATCCAGAGCTCATTCCCGAGGATCAGGTCAAGGAACTGGCCGAAGGAGTATGGGATTACTTCTTTCTTAAACATGGGTTCCTTAAGAAGGAGACAGTCTGCATCCCCCTTGGTCCCATAAGTCCACTGGTATGTTCCCCTTCATGAGTGTTCTTTCCATATTTCAAATCTCTTTTTTTTTTTTTTTGATTGATGTTCTTTCAGTGGAGGACATGGTCTGCAGCCCCTTTTTCTGCTGCCGGTCCCTCCTCTGGACCTTCCACTGTTGCAAGTGGATCTCATAAAATGGTCACCATCCCTTTTCGTGGGTTCCCCGGTTGATTTTATCCTGATGCAACCAACCCTGGTGTCCCAAAGCTTCTGGAGCAAAGATTGGATAGAGACACCTCTCTTGGATTGCCTATCTCTTATGACTGTGTGAGTGCTCAAACATTTTTCATCTTATTTCCCTTTAACTTCTTTTGGCTAACATGTTCCTTATCAGGTGTCTCCAAAGGCTTATGCAGAGATTAGACGAATGCATCAGGGCCTCTTTGATGAGCTGCTTGTTCAAGTATCATCCTTTCCTTATCCTGTTCCATTTTCATCATTTTCTCTAATTCCGACCACTTCTTGTATTCCCTAGGGTGGGGGAGATCACTTCTTTGAGGGGACAAGTTCATTCCCAGAGAGAAGTGATTGCTTGGAAGGCTACTCAGATTCATAACCTTACCTTAAGAATGGTGAACTCACAGTTAGTACCTGATGACTCTTTGATGTTCCCGGTAGATGACCCCGAGTATGGCACGGATGAGGACGCTGATTCCTAGAGACCTATTCCTATTGTTTCTGCAAAACACAGATGTTGTTTTTTGCTTTTTCTTTTTCCCTACCCATATTCATTCATTTTTTTTTAACCTTTTGTATTTCCAAACTTGGAATTTTTTTTTGGAATGAAAACTTATCTTTTAGCATTGAGTTTATGTGTTTGAATTTTAAGGCACGATTAATTCCACAACTCAAGTCTTCATTAGAATAACTGGAATAATGCAAAAATTCAAATATCACCTCACTTTACTACCAAGTGAATTACACAAAATGGAAATAGCTTTCCTACCAAAGATAAGGACGTATGGGTCTTTTACTTCTAGCCCATACTGTCGGTTGATGTAAGTGGGCCAGTAAAAGGACGTATGAATCAATCCAGGGGTCTTCATTAGAAAATCATCTTGTGACCACTATAGGCATCTCCATGCAATATCTCGTGCAGTTCTTCCTTGTAGTTACTCCTTACACTGATGAACTTAAATTCTGGGACTTCCCTTTTGTCTTGGTAGCAAAAAACTTCAATTTGGTGTCCATTTAACGGCCTGATCAGCTTTAGTTTCCCAAGTAACCAAAGTTGGAAAATAGCAGGACTTCCTTGATAATGATCAATTCCAAATCTGTAGTTGTGGCTTATGTCATCAAATCCCTTAAGAGTCTCTGTAAGGACCATGGGGATGATACCACCTCCTTCCTTCAATTGCTTTACCACTTCTATCAAAACAAGTGATGCACCACATCCAGGCGTTCGGAGAACATAGCTAGCTATCATGCAAAGTAGATAAGGACCTTGTGATCTTTGCTAATGGATTCCTCTCAATGATAGATACCGGGTGAAGATCTTGGCCACATTCAAGATGTCAATCTTCCCATATCTAATAATTAATTTCCTCCTTTTCCCATCCGAAGAAGTCCTGAATTTCCTTTGAGAAATCTTTATTCAAAGATGGTTGAATTAATCTGCCCTTAGGTGGAGATAGCATACAAACTCAAAATTCTTCGAAAGTCGGGCAGATCTCAACTATCCCAAACCAAAACACATGAAGATCAGAATCCCAGTGTTGAGGCATCTATCTGAGTAAACTAGAATGTAGTTGTACACACCCGATCTGACTGAGCATTGACATACTCATAGATTCTAACAGTCCTGGTGCCATAATGTTTATGTCCAAGGTCTATTTTCTCAATGTCTCATCCAAAGATTCCACGACCTTTCCTACAACTATCACAAACAAAGAAGAGAAATGATTTTTGAAAATATCACTCATTAGCTACTGACACAACCAAACCTTTACCATTATTGCATCAAAGTCTCTTTTTTTTTTTTTACTAATCAAGGAAGGGGAATAAAATGGCCTTGATTTACTTGTGCTGGGTTGGCGACTTTTGGGGAATGGAATTCTGGATAAGAATTTGGAGGACCATAGGCGGATGAAAGATACCTAATGGCTATTCTTGGGGGACACAAGCTATGATGATCATTTAGATACCTTGATTATTAATCTAGGAACCAATTTATTGCCTTGAGGTTGTTGAGACCACATTTACACATGTCAAGTTGCCTACGTATCCCTTAAGAGGAATCAGGTCTAACGTAGTTTGGGCTATTCACCCGTTTAGACATAATATTTCTTGAGTCGATCCATGTTGACCAATCTGGGTATTTCTTTACTGTTGTGGTCTATGAGCTTCACAGCCTTGCCTAGTAGAATTTTTTTGACAATGAATGGGCCACTCTAGTTGGGCCTAAATTTCCCTCTTGGGTCATGAATTGGGGCTCTTTTTTCTCGAAGAATAAGCAAATCCTCTTCTATGTGACGGGGCTTCACATTCTTGTTGAAGGCCCTTGCCATTCTTAGTTGATATTTTCTTAGTCTATCCATGGCCTTCATATGTCTTTCATCGAGAAAATTGAGCTCGTCATGCCTAGCCTTGACCCATTCTCCTTCAGAAAATTTATTATCTAGGAGCATCCTTAGGGATGGTATTTGGATTTTCACTGGTAGAACCACCTCAACCCCATATACCAAGGAAAAAGGAGTTGCCCCTGTCAAGGATCGTACAGAAGTCCAATATACTTATAAAGCAAGTGGCAACTTATCTGCCCAATCCTTGTGTGTTTCAGCCATTTTCTGTAGGATGACCTTGATGTTCTTGTTAGCTGCTTCCACTGCCCTATTGGTTTGTGGCTTGTAAGTGGTAGACTGGCGCCTTTTGATACCGAACTTTATGTAGATCTTGTCAGTTTTGCCCCAGAAATGGGATCTTTGATCTGATATCAGCTCTTGGTGCACTCTATATCGGCAAATGATATTTTCTTGGATGAATTTTGCCACCTTAAAAGAAGTGAGGACCACATATGACTGAACTTTTACCCACTTTTTGAAGTAATCAATAGCCACCAGGATGAACTCGTGATCGTTCGATTCTTTGGGGTTGATCTTTCCTATAACATCAATGCCCCAAATAGAGAATGGTAAGGGGAACTGAGTGAATGCAATTATGTTGGCCGGATGTGTATTATATTGGCAAATATCTGACATTTGTGGCATTTCTTGACAAAGCTCACACATTCTACTTTCATTGTGTTCCAATAGTATCCCAGTTTGAAATCTTCTTAGCTTGCATCTTGGCATTCATATGGGGTCCGCAAAGGCCTTGATGAATTTCCTCCATGATTGTTGTAGCTTGCTCTTCATCCACACATAGCAACTGTATTCCATCGTAGGATCTTTTTATAACAAGTCCCCTTGAAGAATAAACTGGGTGGCATATCTCCTTAGAAAAAAAATTTCTCTATCTGTAGCTTCAACCGCATACTTTATTTCCCTAATGAAGTCTATTATGTGAGGAAACCAAGACCAACCATCAATAGTGAGAGAGTTCACCATATTTTGGTAAATGGGTCTGCTTCTTTGTTCCACTAAGAATTGTCAGATTCGGGCCATTGGGTTGCATTCTACCATAGAAGTTAAGGTTACAAGGGCATCAGCAAACCGGTTGTTATCCCTCTGAAAGTATTCAAATGAGATCTTCTCATAGTGTCCAATCACATCTTCCAGATGTTCTTGATACGGCTTCAGTTTCTCATCTCTGGTCTTCCACTTTTCTTGCGTCTGACAGATCACAGTGGATAAATCTCCATACACCTTGATCCTTTTTACCCCAATGGTCAGAGTTATTTCTAGTCCCAATGCACAAGCTTCATATTCAACAATATTTTTGGTACAGGGAAAATCAAGGCAGAATGACGAAGGCAAGTAAAGGCCGTCCGGATTAATAAAAAATTTTTTGGCGCCACACCCCTTTTGGTTAGCTACTCCATCAAAGAACACTACCATTCATTAGTTTTGTCTTCTTCTTCCATTGTTGTGATTTCTTCATCCGAAAAGGCATCATCTGAGGCTCTTCCATCTTCTGTAGGGTGGGTTCCAAATGATTAACTATAGCTTGCCCCTTCATAGACTTCTAAGTAACATAAGTGATGTTAAATTCTGATAGCAATAGCAGCCATCAAGCCACCTTTCCTATTAGGGCTGGTTTCTCAAAGAGGTATTTGATTAGATCCATCATTGAGATCAAATGTACTGGATAAGCTACCATGTAGTGTCACTGCCTTTTTGTTTCCCAAATCAGTGCAACACAAGTTCATACCAAAGATGTGAACCGTGTCTCATATTCCAAGAACTTCTTGCTAAGGTAGTATATGGCATGCTCTAGCCCCTTCTTTGTTTTCTTTTATACTAACAATGAGCCCATGGAATGTTCTCTCACTGATAGGTACAATAGAAGTGGTTCCCCTTCCACTGATGGTGCCAATACTGGTGGGTTCATAAGATACCCTTTTATCTTATCAAAAGCTCATTAGCATTGGTCATTCCATTCTTTGGGCTGATCCTTCTTTGGAAGCTTGAAGATTGGCTCGATCGTAGTCAATTGGGCTATGAACCTACTAATATACTGAATATGACACAAAAATCCCCGTATCTCCTTTTCAGTTCGAGATGTGGGCATTTCTTGGATTGTTTTGATCTTGATAGGGTCGACTTTGATGCCACTTTCGCTCACTAAGAACCCCAACAATTTTCTTGTCGCTGCCCCGAATACATACTTTTGGGGATTCAACTTCAGTAGATACTTCTTGATCCTTTCAAAGATTGTCGTAGTGCTAGAATATGCCCCTGCTGATCCCTTGACTTTACTATCATGTCGTCCACATAGACTTCCTCTTCTTGGTTCATCATGTCATACAATATGGCTGTAGCTGCTCTTTGATAAGTTGCCCTGGTAATCTTTAGTCCAAAGGGCATCACCTTATAGCATTACTTTCCCCATAGAGTGGTGAAGGCTATCTTTTCATAATCTTCTAGATGCATGCTCACTTGATTGTATCCTAAGAATCCATCTATGAATGATAGCAAGGCATGCCCTGCTGCATTGTCGACTAATACATCAATGTGATGTAGTGGGAAATCATCTTTTGGACTCACTTTGTTAAGATCTCAGAAATCTATGCACATACGTACCCTGGCATCTTTCTTTGGAACTGGTACTATGTTGGCTAACCATTGGGGATATTTCACCACTTGTAGAAGCCATGCATTCCACTGCTTCATAACTTCTTCTCTAATCTTTTCACTCAATTATGGATGCATTCTTCTGAGTTTCTATTTAATAGGCTTTGCCCAGGGTAGGTCGGCAAACGATGTTGCACAATGTTGGGGTCTATCCCAGGCATATCCTTATAAGACTAGGAAAATACTTCAGCGAACTCCTTCGGAAGACTGATCATCTGCTCTGCTTCTTGATCATCCAGGGTGGTACCAATTTTTACCTCTCGATGGAATTGGTCGGTTCCCAAATTAATAACCCGGGTATCCCCACAGATGGGTTGGGCTCTCTTTGGTTTGCATTGGTTTATTAGATCATGATATTTATTAAGATCATCATCAGAAAAAGGAGGCAAGTCATACTTAGAATCATATATTTCATCCATGAAAGGAGTAATAGACTCAACATACATGGACTCTGGAATTTTCTTAAGAAGGAATACGGACACGTAATCATAAACAGAAGATTCAACAATAGACTAGACAACAGACTCGACGATTGACTTGATGCTTTTATAAGTGGTATTTAAGTTGGTTGACCCAGTAGCATGAATAAACTGGAAGTTCTCTCCAATGCTTGTCCAGTTTAGGAGTGGGTCAATGGCTCAATGGATGAGCAAATGTGGTAAAGGGCCTTTTTCTTCTTCCAGGAAGGTCACTGCTATCTCTTCAGTGGTGCAATTGTTCTCTTGTTTCTTCACTAAGATGAGCTAATCCATCTCATGTTCTCTGAAGCCCAACTTTCTGAGGGGTGAGAGGCAGTGGAGATTGCTCAATCCTCTTTCTATAAAGTTCAACTTTTCAAGCCTATTGATTGAGGCCATCCCTACTCCTCGGTCAGGTCTCTGACCACCATCGTGAATCTTTCTATTGCCTTTTATTTGGACACAGTACATGTAGACCATCATTCTTTATACTCTTCTTTGCTTTGCATACATGCTCCTTCCCTTGAAGGGCCTTGGCTTGAGCTCATGTAGCTCTTGAGCTAGTGGTTCTTGCAGAAAGGAACAAATACGGTTCTTCAAATCGGTAGGAAAGTGAAAACTCCAAACGACTCTTATCTTCTTTTCCCACTCTTTCTTCAGGAGGATCTGGGTACTTGGTGCCTCCTTTAACTGGATCAATACTGTAGGGTTTCTAAAGGAAGACCCATTCTTAATCAATGCAATTTTTGCTACTCCAATGATGTAGTTGTCCTGATCACTTTCCTTGGTTTGCAGTTGCCCTAACTCATGAGTTACCAAGTCGAACTCATCTTGAAAGAACACTTTAAATCTTGGTTGCAGCTTTGCGGTGATTTCATCAAACCATGGCTCAACATTCCCACAAAAAGGAAAATCTTCTCCTTCTCTTACGAAATACCCATTAAGAGTAGGGTAGTAAGAGGTGGATATTTTCTTGGTCATTCTTAGTACCTTTTGCCCCTTGCTGAAATTGTTGCTTCTTGATCCGAGGGTTTGACGATTGTACCCTAGACCGCTTCTTCGTTTTCTCACAACCAAAGTAGGTAGCTTTGGAACAACCTGATGATGCTTCCCTAGTCCCATTTTATGGAAGTATTGCATATTTTTTATCATTTGACTTGCTGGTAGACTCTAGATTGCTTCATAATTAGCTAGAATCTTTTCTTCTGGTATTTCCTTAGTAAGGACCGCACAAGTTACTTCTATTTCAAAACCACTGAGTTGGACTTCATGATCTTATTCTTCTCCCTTTTCAATGTTGACAAAAGTATTAACCACCTCGGGATCTCTGGCTATCGTAATCACTTTCCCTTCATGAATGAATTTCATCTTTTGATGGAGGCTGGAGGATATGATCTTTGCATAGTGTAACCATGGTCTTCCCAAAAGCATGTTGAAAGATGCCGATATATCAATGACTTGGAAATCAATATCAAACTTCACCGGACTGATCATCACAGCGATGGTGAGGATTCCAAGGACTTCCCTTATGGTGTTGTCATATACCCGCACTATCTAGTTTGACGGCCTCATCTATTCCATATTGATACCAATACTCTTGGCTGACCGCAAGGGTATAACATTTAATACAGACCCATTGTCAATGAGAACCTGGGGAATAATTTTGGCAATGCATTCCACTATTATATGCAGAGCTCTGTTGTGCTGGGTTCCTTTGGCTGGGAGCTCAGAATTTGAAAAGATCAATGATTGCACTGTATATATTGCCCCTACTATTTGTGAGAGATGTATCGGACCTATCTCAATAGGTACTTGCACATTGGTGAGGGACTTCAGGACTGGTTCGCGGTGTGAAGGGGAAGCCATCAAAAATCCCCAAATGGAGATCTTAGCCTAGGCCTTCTTAAGTTGGGCCAAGATCGGGTTCTCTGATTCTTTCTTTGAGCCACTTGTTCCAGCCTCATTGGTCCTTGATTGTTCTACCACTAGGGCCTTGCCCTCGTAGTCTCTTCCGCTTTTAGTCTCCATTACACTGTCAGGCTTCTTATGAGTGTAGCAGGCAAAGATTCTCTTCCCTTAAGTGGGGAAAGACTTGCATTTGGCCCTCTCTCCTCTCTTTCTCTTTCTTAAGGAGGGTTGTGTTGTGTGTGCTTACTTGCGGGCACTGCACTACTATACCACCGCTCAGAGATATGTGGAGGCCTATTTCGTAGGAGTGTAAAGATTGTCACTGAGATGGGGGTTTGATGATGGTCCAATATAGGTGATTGGGATCATACAAAAAGGGTTGGAGTTGCCAACTAGGGTATAGGCCCAGGACCCAGGGGTGGGCCTGATTCCTGAGAAAAGGGTCCAAAAGTTTGTCTAGTATAGAGATTTAGGGTACGTGTCAGGTTACAAAATTGGGAAGGTATTAGGCACCCAATCTGCCCGATTCAATTGGTCTTCCTACTAGATGCTTAAGAATGAACATTTTCCACGATAATTCCTATTCTACATACATGGCTAAATTATCACACATATGTACATTAACTGAATTTAAATGATTATGTACACTACAAAAAGGTCAATATAAAGTCTACATTATGTTAATTTGGGTGAGAAATTATACCTGAGCTTGACCTATGCTTCCAGTCAAGAGGGGTGAGACCCCGATTAGTGCTAGCATGAACTGTATTTTGGGTTCTCTTGGCTCAGAGGAAGATGGTCTTGACCTCCAACTTCCTATCTCTAGAGATGTTGATTAGACAGAGTTTTAACTCAGAACGGTTACTTTCGGATTTTGACTGCAGTATTGATTCAGCAGAGCTTCCACTAGGGATAGGCTACTTTTGGATTTTGGCTAAGGTGGCACTCCGACAGAGCTTTTGCTGGGGATAGGCAATGGGAGGGCTAGGCTGAGGTGGCACTCTAGTAGAGCTTCTATTGGGGATAGGCTATGGGAGGGCTACACTAAGGTGGCACTCCGACAGAGCTTTCACTGAGAATAGGCTGAAACCTAAATGGTTAAAGAACTTTGAAGGCCTGAAGAACACTTTGAAGATTTGAAGGAATCTTATAAAGATCTCTCTGAAGACTTGAAGAACCTCAAAAGGGGGTGGGAGACTAAGGGAAAACTTTTCCTACATGAAATCTCACTCAAAGAAGGCAAAGGATTGAAGAATTTTGAAGGCCTGAAGAGCACTTCGGATCTTATGAAGATCTCTCCGAAGACTTGAAAAACTTCAAGGGGGGAAGGGGAGGAGAGAGGGCAGAGCTTCTCTACTATGGATGCTCCTAGGAGACTTGGGTGTTTGTTGTGTGAAAAACCAAAGGGAGGAAATGTTTATATAATTTTTTAACTAATGGGGAGGAAAGAGGAATTTCCTCAACCAATGGGTAAAAAAGTGATTTTTCTAAACCAATGGGGTGAAAGTATGAAATTTTGGACCAATGGGGTGGAAGGTAAATTTCTTTGGCCAATGGGGGGAAAAGTAATTTTTTTTGGGGCCAATAAGGTAAAAAGATACCTTTTTGGACCAATGGGAGGTTGTAGTGTAGGGTATGCTAGCGGGGCAGTGTGGGGTACATAGGCGGGTGAGGACGGAATCCTTTGTCCAATTTGGTCACCAGAATTGGATTTCGATCATCAACGGGGGTGTCGGGGCTTCGACGGGGGTGCTGGAGCTAAGGCAGAGGTGCTGCGGCCAAAACCGGGGCACTAGGCTTAAATAGGGGTGCTGGGACTTAATAGGGGCACTGGAGCTAAGGCAGGGGTGCTGAGACTTAAACAGGAGTGCTGGACCTAAGGCAAGGTTGCTGGAACTAAAGCAGGGGTGTTGGAGCTAAAGCAGGGGCACTGGAGCTAAAGCAGGGGTGTTGGAGCTTGGTCGGTGCCCGCGGGGCATGGGTAGGGGTGTGGGATATACGGGGATGGCAGAGTGCACACGGAGCATGGACAGGGGTGCAGGGCACGTGCGATGCAAAGTGTGGAGTATGCTTGGCTGGTAGAGTACGTGCAGGGCACAGGCAGGGGTGCGGGGCACACACGAGGCAAGCCATTGACTTGTGGGTAGGCGGGATGCATGGGAGGCAAGTCATGGGCATGTGGGGCAAGCAGGATTTGGGTGCTCATGGCATGGTGTGGGTGCTTGCATGGGCGGGTTTAGGCGCTTATGGCATGGTGTGGGTGCTTGCATGGGCAGGGTTTGGGCATTCATGGTATGGTGCGGGTGCTTGCATGGGTGGGGTTTGGGCACTCTTGGCATGGCGTGGGGGCTTGTATGGGCGGAGTTTGGATACTCAAGGGAAGGCATGGGGGCTGCATGGGCAGGGCTTAGGTACTCAAGGTGTAATTTCTGGGAGTGATTGTGGAAGATCCAATGGTCCTATTTTGACGTACCATATATCATTGGAATCGTGATGCTGATTACTATGCATCCGTACGGTCACCTAGGACTAAATTCCTTCATATATGAAACGCCATAATTGGACCCTTTTTTTATCTCACACTAGATTTTTAGGATTTGGGTGGGTATAGAATATTTTCGTATTGGATTACCTCATTCAATTATCATCTCTATCGATCGGAAGTAAGAAGTTCCATCCAAGATCCGTAGTTCATCATAGCTGGAGGAGGGTGAAAAAATTGGGTGTCTAGAGAATGCCCCTCTTTGGTCGAGGCCTGTGCCAATAGCAGAACGGTAAAGAAAAGGACAACCACATTTTTTCACTCAAAGCATGTATTGCCGTCATCTTGCTCATCAATGACGGATTTGAAAATGCAATAGGTAATATCTCTTAACTACTTTAAGGTTTAGGACTTACCTAGGCTGCCGATTGTAGGAAAGAAATTCATTACTCTTCCCATCCTATAAAAGACGTGAGTACTTTGATCTTTGACTTTTCCTAGGTCAGGCTTCCATGTGCCAGCTTAGGGAATTTGGTCTCCAGGTTGGGTCTTTCGAACCAATCTAAGCTATTTGGGATCATCGACTACAGGAAAGAAATTCGTTGTTCTTTCAATCTTGCAAAAGATGAAAATATTCGATTCTTTGATTTTTCCTTCACTGGGCTTCCATGTGCCAGCTTAGGGAATTTGGTCTCTAGATCAGGTCACTCTGAGCCGATTCAAAGAGATTGGGCCACCTGGGGCCTATTCAATGAGATTGGACCACCTAGGGCCGGGTCAATAGGATTTGACCATCTGGGGCCGGGTCAATGAGATTGGGCCACCTGGGGCCTAGTCAATGAGATTGGGCCACCTGGGGCTGGTTCAATGAGATTCTTTCTTTCCTTGATTGGGGTTCTTGAATTTGAGTCAAGGGATTGGAACCTTAAATTTAGGCCCTGGAATCATGAAATTTGGCTCTTGATTTGGAATCTTGCTCTTTGGCTTTTGATTTGGAATCTTGAATTTTGGCTTTCATGTGATGCAATTTCTATCTACCAATTTCATTTTCACTTTTCCTTGTCGTGTGATATAATTTTCACCTACCACACAAATTTTACTTAGATTTCACCTTCCAATTTCATCTACCAATTAAATTTCACCTTCCAATTTCATATGACTTTTATCTACCAATTAAATTTCACCTTCTAATTATAAGTGATGTAATTTTTACCTACCACAAGAAATTGCTTTGAATTTTGTATTTTGTGGTGAGAATCTTTGAGTTGCACCTTGGAATTAGAATCTCAATTTTTTTTTTTTAGGAAAACGAATTTTTTAACCATAAAATGGTCCTCCTCTCTTATTCATTTCCTATTCTGATTTTCTTGAGTTGGGAATGATTCGTGAGTGAGTGAGCTCGGGTTTTTGAATCTCCTTGAAGATTCATAGTTTTTTGTATTTCTTTGGGTTTCTTTAAATTTTTTCCGAAGATCTTTGATTTTTCCTTGAAGTTCTTCAACTTCTCCTTGAAGATCTTCATAGTTCTTGAGGAGGGGGCCATTTGGGGAATTTTAAGTCTTTTCAGGCCTTTTTGCAAATTGTGAAACTTCTTGGGGTTCCTTATAATTTTTGGGAAATATGGCCGAGAGAAAAAAGAGAAGGACCCGCGGAGAAATCCGGCTGGGGGGTGGAGAGGGTTATGATACATCCTCCCATGGGGACGATATTCCTGTAGATTGGTACATCGGGCGGATGCACTATAGGACCCGAGACCATATATGTAACTCAGTGTGGGGCACATGGGTATGCCCTTACATTTTCCCTTATTTATTCATTATTCTTGTGCATTTATTATTATTTATTTATTTTATTCATTTTCAGTTGTGTATATATATATATATTTTTTTATTTTAGAGGCACAATGAGGGAGTACCCCCCACATTGGCTAGGTATGGTCACCCAAAAGCAGTCCGGAACTGGTACCAGGTGCTTCCCCACAAGGTTGGGAGATTAGTAGATTCTACTTACCTGAGCCGATTGGCCTCACTGGAGACTAAGAAGTTCAGCTAGGCATTAGTGGGAGCTCTAATGGAGCGGTGGTGGCCGAGTACTCATTCCTTTCATCACCTCACTAGCGAGATCACTATTACACCTCTATGCTTTTATGCTATGACGAGCGTACCCTTTAGGGGAAGACCCCTATCTCTTCCTTAGACTTTAATAGCATAGGATTTTATGGACTTGACGGGTATTGATATCCGGGAGGATCAGACGCATGTCCATTTAAGTGTCATCAGTGCCCATTGGATGAGGACGGACCTGAGGATGAACCCAGGTAACTTTGCACAGATAACCCATTCTTTCCTCTTATTTACTGTGGCACAGTGTCTCTTTAGTGACCTCCGAGGTGGGGTGGATATTTGCATGGCTGCCCTCTTTCGGGACCTTTAGGAGGTGGATTCTTAGGATTGGGGTGGGGTCACCTATGCATACCTTCTGTGGACTTTGGACCTACTATCATATGGGCATTAGGTCCTCAAGGGAGCAAGCTACATTCTCCAGGTGACTTCACATTTTCCTTCTGTTCTTTTTTTTTTTTTATTGCACTTCCTTATTTTGATTTTTCAATTCAGCCTTGGTGTTATGAACACCTAGAGACCCTAGCCCCTATACTAAAGGATCCTCAGATGCCTACCCTTCCCTATAGCTATAAGATGGGGAGACAGTCGGGTATTGAGGAATAGGTGCCATCCTTTCGGGGTCACTGCCTATTCTCTCCTGTGTTGACTTACAAAGGTAAGTCATGTTCGGTATCAAATTTCCCTTTTCCCTTGTGCTGTACTAAACTCTTCTTGACTTTGCAGGTTAATTGAAGACCATTCTGATACCTGAGATTCACTAACCATGATGAGTTCGCTTGGGCCAAGTACCTAATAGAGAACTATGTACTGTTGAGGGGTATTTGGGGCCATGCTTGGTATTTTGGAGAGTGTGTCACACCTCAGTGGTTTGATCCTATTGTGCGCTCCCCTCCTTCCTTTCCTCCATCTACTATGCATTATCCTGAGCGTATCCCTATAGGTTAGATTGAGGGATTGGCCGAAGGGGTATGGGATGATTCCTTCCTAGACCAGGACAGGGATTATAGGGCCTTTCTTGAGGAGGAGACGGTCTGCGCTCCTTTTGGTCCTAAAGGGCCACTAGTATGTTTCCTCTCTTGAGCGTCTTTTTCATATTTCAAATCCCTTATTTTTTTTTCTTGATTGATGTTCTATCAGTGGAGGACAGGGCTTGTGGACCCTCCTCCCACTCAGTCACAAGCAGGTGCTACTGTTGTGTCCCAGGCTGGGTCTTCTGTTATTGTGAGTGGACCCCTCTGGATGGCTCCCAGTCCTTTCAGTGGTTTCCAGGGCTGGTCCTATCCCAATGCAACTCATTCGGGCATCCCCCAACTCCTGGAGTGCAGATTAGACAGAGATGCCTCCATTGAACTAACCATCCCTTATGACTGTGTGAGTATCCAAACACCTCTTAGTTGATTGGTTCTTGACTTCTTTTGACTGACATGCTCTTCCTTCGGTGTCTCCGGAGATCTATGTTGAGCTCAGGAGAATGCATCAAAGTTTATCTGAGGTCATGGTCGATAAGGTATCCTCCTATTCTCAGCCCCATCCCTCTTCTTTATTGCTTCTTTTCTTGATCATTCCCTATGTTCCCTAAGAAAGGGAGAACAATGCCTTCAGGAGATAGGTCAACTCTTATTGACAAGAGAATGCTTGTCTGCTGATGCAGGTTGAGGATCCCGCCCGGAGATTGGCGAGTTTAGGATTGGCACCTTCTAGCTCTTTGGCCTTTCATAAGGATGATACCAAGCATGGTTCAGATGCTGACTTTGACTCCTGGGAATTTATTCCTTTAGTTCCTATAAACACAAACATATGTATATCTTTTTTCTTTTCCCTCCACCTATTTGTTTATCATTTTTTTTTTGGTATCGTATGAATGGAAACCTATCTTTGGCACAGAGAAAATCTCTTTTTGTTTATGGTTTGGAACGTTTAGGCATAATCAATTCCACAACTCAAGTCTTCATTAGAATAATTGGGATAACACAAGAATCTAAATATTTCCTTATTCTACTACCAAGTGAATTACATGAGAATAACTTTCCTACCATAAACAGGATAGGTAGGTATCAATATGGGGAGACAATTCCTGGGGTGGGTAAAAGTTCACTAACTTCTCAGGGTCATCTACTTTCAGTCCATACTATCGGCTGATATATATAGGCAAGTAAAAGGACGTGAGTCAATCCCATCAGCCTGACGTACTTGTATCCAAGGATCTTCATTAGAAAATCTTATTGTAGCTTCCCTGGGCATCTCCGTGTAATATGCTTTGTAGTTCTTCCTTGTAGGTACTCTTTTCAATCAACAATGAGTTTGAATTCCGGGGCTTCTTTTCTTTCTTGGTAACAAAGAGCTCCGAGTTGAACTCCATTTAATGGCCTAATCAGCTTCAGTTTATCAGGTAGCCAAAGTTGGAAAATGGTGGGACTTCCATGATAATGATCAAGTCCAAATCTATGGCCATGGCTTATGTCATCAAGTCCTTTGAATGTCTTTGCAAGGACTGTAGGATTGATATATCCTCCTTTCTTCAATTTTTTTATCACCTCTATTAGAACAAGTGGTGCACCATGTCCAGGAGATCGAAGAATATAGCAAGCTATCATACATAGTAGATAAGCGTCCTATGATCTTTGTTGATGGATTCCCCTTAGTGGTAGGTATTGAATGAAGATCCTGGCCACCTTTAGAATGTAAATCTTCCCATATCTGATGAATTGCTTCATTTCCTCCTTTTCCCATCCGAAAAAGTTTTGAATCTCCTTTGAGTGTTCTTCCTTCAAAGATGGTTGAATCAACTTACCCTTAGCTGGAGATAACATAGAAACTCGGAATTCTTTGAGAGTTGGACGGGTCTCAATTAACCCAAACCGAAATATATGAAGATCGGCATCCCAATGCTAAGGCACCTATTAGAGCAGATTGTGATGTAGCTCAATGCACCCAATCCGGCTAAGCATTAACATACTCATAGATTCTAGCAAACCTAGTGTCACCATGTTTATGTCCATGGTCCATTTCCTTAATGTCTCATCTAAAGGGCCCATGACTTTTCCTGAAACCATCATAAGCAAAAAAGAGATGTGATGATTTTTCAAAGTATCACTCATTTGCTATTGACACAACCAAACCTTTACCATTGTTGCATCAAAATCCTTTTTTTTTTACTAATCAAGGGTGGGAAATGAACTGGCCTTGACATACTAGTGCCGGGTGGGGACTTTTAGGGGATGGAATTCTGGATAAGAATTTGGAGGACCATAGATGGATGATGGATGCCTAATGGTCTTGCATGCTAAATGGTGATTCTTGGGGGATACAAGCTATGATGATCTTTTTGAGAAACCTTAATTATTAATCTAAGAACCAATTTATTGCCTTGAGATTGTTGAGACCGCACTTGCACATGTCAAGTTAGCTACGTATCCCTTGAGAGGAATCATTTCTTGAGTTGATCCATGTTGACCAAACCGGGTATTTCTTCACCATTGTGGTCTTTGAGTTTCACAGCTTTCCGTGGTAGAATCTCTTTGACAGTGAATGGGCCACTCTAGTTAGGTCTAAATTTCTCTCTTGGGTCATAAATTGGGGCTCTTTGTTCTCGAAGAACAAGGTCAGCCTCTTCTATGTGATGGGGCTTCACATTCTTGTTGAAGGCCTATGCCATTCTCAATTGATATTTCTTTAGGTTATCCATGGCTTTCATACGCCTTTTATCGAGGAAGTTGAGCTCGTCGTGTCTAGCCTTCACGCATTCTCCTTCAGGTAACTAACTATCAAGAAGCACCCTTAGGGATGGTACTAGGATTTCCATGGGTAGAACTGCCTCAACCCCATTTACCAAAGAAAAAGGGGTTAACCTTGTCGAGGATAGTACAGAAGTCCGATTTGCCTATAAAGCAAGTAGTAACTTATCTGCCCAATCCATGTGTGTTTCAGCCATTTTCTATAGCATCACCTTGATGTTCTTGTTGGCTACTTCTACTGTCCCATTGGTCTATGGCCTGTAAGTGGTAGAGCGATGCCTTTTGATACCGAACTTCGTGTAGATTTTGTTGATTTTTCCTCAGAAATGGGATCCCTGATCCGATATCAACTCTTAAGGTACTCCATATCAGAAAATGATATTTTCTTGGATGAATTTTTCCACCTCAGCAGATGTGAGGACTTCATATAACTGAGCTACTACCCACTTGGTGAAGTAATCAATGGCCACCAGGATGAACTCGTGACCATTGAATGCTTTGGGGTTGATCTTTCCTATAACATCATGCCTCAAGTAGAGAATGGCCAAGGAGAACTGAGTGAGTGCAATTATGTTGGCGAGATGTGTATGATATTGCCAAATATCTGACATTTGTGGCATTTCTTGACAAAGCTCACACAGTCTACTTCCATTGTGTTCTAATAGTATCCCAGCCTAAGAATCTTCTTAGCTAGCATTTTGGCATTCATGTGGGGTCCACAAAGGCCTCGATGAATTTTCTCCATGATTGTCACAGCTTGCTCCTCATCCATGCACAACAATTGTATTCCATCATAGGATCTCTTGTATAACAAGTCCCCTTGAAGAATAAACTGGGTGGCATATCTTCTCAGAAATTTCTTTTCTCTATTAGTGGCTTCAATTGGGTACTTCCTTTCCCTGATAAAATCCATAATATGAGCAAACCAAGACCATCTATGGTGAGAGAGTTCATCGAATTTTGATAAATGGGTCTACTACTTTGTTCCACTAAGAATGGTCAGATTCTAGCCATAGGGTTGCATTCTACTATGGAAGCCAAGGTTGCAAGGGCATCCGCAAACCTGTTGTTATCTCTCTAGAAGTATTCAAACGAGATCTTCTCAAAGTATCCAATCATCTCTTCTAGATGTTCTTGATACGGCTTCAGCTTCTCATCTCTAGTCTTCCATTTTCTTACGTTTGACAAATGACAATAGATGAATCTCCATACACCTTGATTCTTTTCACATCAATAGTCAAGGTTGTTTCTAGTCCCAACGCATATGCTTCATATTCAGCAATATTGTTGGTACAGGGGAAGTCAAGGCAGAATGACAAAGGCAAGTAAAGGCCATTAGGAGTGACAAACAATATTCCTGCACCACACCCCTTTTAATTATCTACTCCATCAAAAAACAACTGCCATTCATTAGCTGTGTCTTCTTCCTCTATTGCTATGATTTCTTCATCGGGAAAGGCATCGTCCAAGGCTCTTCCATCTTCTATGGGGAGGGCAACCAAATGATTAGCTATAGCTTGCCCCTTAATAGATTTCTAAGTAACATAGGTGATGTCAAACTCTAATAGCAAAAGTAGCCACCAGATCGTCCTTCCTGTTAGAGCTAGTTTCTCAAAGAAGTACTGGATCCATTCTTGAGATCAAATGCACTGGATAAGTTACCATTTAGTGCCATAGCCTTTTTGTTGCCCAAATCAGTGTAGCATAAGTTTTTTCCAAAGATGTGTATCACATCCCATACTCTATGAACTTCTTGCTGAGGTAGTATATGGCATGCTTTACCGCCTTCTCTGTCTCCTTTTGTGCTAGCAATGAGCCCATGGATTATTCTCACATTGATAAGAACAATAGAAGTGGTTCTCCTTCCACTGTGGTGTCAATACTAGTGGGTTCAAAAGGTATCCTTTGATCTTATCAAAAGCTTGTTGGCATTGGTCATTCCATTCCGTGGTCTAGCCCTTCTTCAGCAGCTTGAAGATTGGTTCGCAGATCATAGTCAATTGTGCTATGAACTTGCTAATATATTGAATATGACCCAAAAATCCTTGTATTTGCTTCTCAGTTCAAGGTGTGGGCATCTCTTGAATTGCCTTGATTTTGATAGGGTCATCTTCAATGCACCTTTCACTCCCCAAGAACCCTAACAATTTTCCTGTTGTTGCCCCAAATACACACTTCTGAGGATTCAACTTTAGTTGATACTTCTTGATCCTTTCAAAGAATCACCTTAGTGTGGGAACATGCCCCTGCTGATCTTTTGACTTCACTATCATGTCATCCACATAGACCTCCACATCTTTGTTTATCATTTCATGCAATATGGCTATAGATGCTCATTGATAAGTTGTTCCAACATTCTTTAGTCCAAAAGGCATCACCTTATAACAGTAGGTTCCCCATGGAGTGGTGAAAGCTATCTTCTCACGATCCTTTGGGTCCATGCTCACTTTGTTGTATCTCAAGAATCCATCCATAAATGATAACAAGGCATTCCCTGCTATGTTGTCAACCAATACATCAATGTGAGGTAATGGGAAGTCTTTAGGGCTTACCTTGTTAAGATCTCAGAAGTCGACGTACATCCGTACCTTGCCATCCTTCTTTGGCACTGGTACTATATTGGCAAGCCATTGGGGGTACTTCATCACTTGTAGAAACCCTGCATTCCACTACTTTATATCTTCTTCTCTAATCTTTTCACTCCATTCTGGTCGCAGTCTTCTGAGCTTCTATTTCACCAATTTTTTCCCAGGGTAGGTTGGCAATCGATGTTGCACAATATCAGGGTCTATACTAGGCATATCCTCATACGACCAAGCAAAGACTTCAACGAATTCCCTCAGAAGGCTAATCATATGTTCTGCTTCTTCACATCTAGGGTGGTACCAATTTTTACCTCTTGAAGGCATTGGTCGGTTCCTAGATTAATAACCCTATTATCCTCACGGATGGGTTGGGGTTTCTTTGGTTTGCATTGTTTTATTAACTCTTGATATTTATTAAGATCATCATCAGAAAAAGGAGGCAAGTCATACTCAAAATCAAAAATCTCATTCATGAAAGGAGTAACAGACTCGACATACACAGACTCTGGACTTTCCTCGAGAGGGAAGACTGACTCATAATAATGAACAGAAACTCAACAACCGACTCGACTACAGACTCGATGGCTGATTTGATGCTTTTATCAGTGGTATTCAGGCTAGTTAACTCAGTAGCATGAGTAAACTTGAAGTTCTCCCCAATGCTAGTCCAATTCAAACTTCACCAGGCTAATCATTACGACTATGGCGAGGATGCCAAGGATTTTCCTCTTGGTGTTGTCATATGCTCATATGGTTTGGTTTGACGGTCTCATCTCTTCCAGGTTGATGCCAATACTCTTTGCCAATCTTAAGGGTAGGACATTCAAAGCAGACCCGTTGTCAATGAGAACTTAGGGAACCACCTTATCAAGACATTCTAGCGTGATGTGTAGAGCCCTATTGTGCTGGGCTGCTTCAGGGAGTTCAGAGTCGGAGAACATCAATGACTGTATCGTATAAGTTGCCCCTATTATGTGAGAGAGATGCACTGGATCTATCTCAATCGGCACTTGCACATTGGTGAGAGATTTCAAGACTACTTCATGGTGTGTGGGGGAGGCCATCAACAATCCCCAAATTGAAATGTTAGCCTGGGCCTTCTTGAGCTGAGCCAAGACTGGATTCTCCGGTTCTTTCTTCAAGCCACTAGTTCCAGCCTCATTAGTCCTTGGCTATTTTACTGCTAAGGCCTTGCCCTTGTAGTCTCTTCCACTTTGAGTTTCCATCACATTGATAGGTTTCTTCACGATGTTCTCCGTAGGATAACACTCTTCATCATCACTATTTGTTATGGTAATTATTCCTACCATAGGATCATCCTCCTCTTTTGATTCTCCTTGCTTGCTAGGGGTGGGAAGTCGAGGTCCTCCATAAATGTCCAGAGCCCTGGCTCGCACCTTCTTGACTGCATTAGAAAGCCACATAACTACTGTATCCACCATTTCTACAAGTGTGGCATGCCTCCCCTTTTTCAAGGATTCCCAACTGCTCAGTGTAGTAGTGTTCACTAATGGCTACTTCACCTAATGTGAGGGTAACGGCCAGAGATGGATCTCTATCCTCTCTCCTCCCTCTCTCTCCACCTTCATGTGAGGGGGAGGGGTTTGAGTTGTGTGTGCTTCGCTTGTGGGCCCATACCTCTGTATCGCCGCTTGGAGATACATGGAGGCTTATTTCGTAAGAGTGTAAAATTCATCATTTGAGATGGTCCAATTCGGGGATTCGAGATCATGCAAATGGGGTTTGCTGTCACCACCTAGGGTTATGGGCCTAGGACTTGGGGGTGGGCCCGATTCCTGAGAAAAGGGCCCAAAATTTGGTCTGGTCTAAAGATTCAGGGTAAGTGTCAGGTTATAGAGTTGAAAAGGTGTTAAGCACCCAATCTCCCCGATTCAACCGGTCTTCTTGCTAGATGCTTGAGAATGAAGATTTTTCACAATTATTACTATTCCACATGTATGGTTAAGTTATCACACATATATACATTAATTGAATTCAAACTATTATATATACTAAAACAAAGCTTATTAGATATCTACATTATGCCTAAATGAAGAGAGAGGTTATACCTGAATTTGACCCCTGTTTCGAGTCAAGAGGGGTAGGCCCCTGATTAGTACTGGCTCAAATTGTCTTTTGTGTTCTCCTAGCTTAAGGGAAGATGGTCTTGACCTCCAACTTCCTTTCTTGAGAGATGCTGATTGTGATGGTATTCGGACAGAGTTCCAGATAGGAATGGTCGCTTTCAGATTTGGATTCGGACAGAGCTTCAGCTAGGGAAGGCTAATTCCAGATTTTGATTCAGATAGAGCTTCAGCTAGGGAAGGCTAATTCTAGGCTTGGATTGAGGTGGCACTTTGGTAGAGCTTCTGCTTAGGATAGGCTAAGGGAGGGCTAGGCTGAGGTGGCACTTCGATAGAGGTTCCGCTAGGAATGGCTATTTCTAAAAATATTCCAGGGAAACTTTGATAGAGGTTCGGCTAGGAAAGGCTATTTCTAGGCTTGGGATGAGGTGGCACTCTGGCAGAGCTTCCGCTAAGGATAGGCTAAGGGAGGGCTAGGCTAAGGGAGGGCTAGGTTGAGGTGGCACTTCGGCAGAGCTTCCACTAAGAATGGCTATTTTTAGAATTATTCTATTGACACTTGGACAGAGGTTTGGCTAGGAAAGGCTATTTCTAGGCTTGGGATGAGGTGGCATTCCGGCAGAGCTTCCTCTAGGAATAGGCTAAGGGAGGGCTAAGCTAAGGTGGCACTTCGGCAGAGGTTCCACTGGGATGGCTATTTCTGGAAATATTTCAGGGACACTCAGATAGAGGTTCGGCTAGGAAAGGCTATTTCTGAAAAGAAATGGGCTGGCCTAAAAATGGATTGAAGAACTCCAAAGTTTTGAAGAACACTTTAAAGATCCGAACAGAGTTTCAGATCTTAACAAAGATCTCTTCGTAGACCCGAAGAACCTCAAAAAGGGGGGTTTTATCTCAAGAATGCTCAAGAACGCTCAAGAACACTCAAGAACACTCAAGAACACTCAAGGGAGGTGGCTCAAGAACATATTATTTCTAGCTAAAAACTAGATCTAATTAAGAATTTGGATAGAAGATCTTCAAGATCCTGAAGAACACTTCGAAGATCCGAATAAGTTTTCAGATCTTGGTGAAAATCACTCCGAAGATCAAAAGAAAATCAAGAGGGGGGAAATTTCACTCTGAAAGGGGATTCAGGTATTTGTTGGTGTCTTTTTTTCTAAGGGAGGGGGTATTTATAGTTTTTTTCCAGCCACGTAGGAGAGGGGGAATCCCTTTATCCAGTGGACGAAAGGGGGGCTCTTGCCTAAAGTGAAGAGATAGGATTTTGGTCCAATGGGTAAAAGGGGGGGTTGAAGGTAAAAATGGGTGGGGAGGGCTTTTGTCCAATGGGTAAAAAGGGGTTTTCAGAAGAAAAAAATGAATGGGAGGAGAAGGAAATTTTACCTAGAAAAAGGTGATTTTTGAAAAAATGGGAGGAGAGAGAAAAAAGGTGATTTTTAGAAAAATAGGAGGAGAGAAAAGGTTTAGTCGAAAAAGGTAGTTTTTGAAAAATCAGGAGGAGAGAGAAGGTTTAGCCAGAAAAGGTAGTTTTTCGAAAAACGGGAGGAGAGAGAAGGTTTAGCCAGAAAAGGAAATTTTTGGGAAAGAGGGAGGAGAGAGAAGGTTTAGCCGAAAAAGGCAGTTTTCAAAAAAGCAGGAGGAGAGAGAAAGTTTAGCCAAAAAAGAAAATTTTGGGAAAAGCAGGAGGAGAGAGAAGATTTAGCCGAAAAAGGTAGTTTTCGGAAAAGGGTTTAGCCGAAAAAGGTAGTTTTTGAAAAAGCAGGAGGAGAGAGAAGGTTTAGATGAAAAAGGTAGTTTTCACAAAAGACGGAGGAGAGAGAAGGTTTAGGCAGGGGGTACGGGTGATGTCACAGGTGCGTGAATGTATGGGTGTGCGGGCAATGTGCATAGTAGGTGAGTGCACAAGCGGGTGTGCGGGCCATGTGCACGATGTGCGGACATAGTGTGCACGGCGTGTGACAGGGCCATGCTCAGTGTGGGCGGGGCCACGCATAGGTGTGCGGCAGGACTTCTCACATGTGTGCGGCCAGGCTGGCCTGGCTGGGCTAGCTGGCTTGGTAGCTGATGTGCACGACATGCGCACGAAAAAATGTGATTTTCTAGGGAAGGTTGCGGGAGATCCGTCGGTCTGATTTTGGCATACCATATATTGTTGGAATCATATTTCCAAGCACTATCCATCTATATGGTCATCTTGACCAGATTCCTTCGTGTATAAAAAGCCAAAATTGGACCCCTTCCCTCCTGCGCGGGGATTTCTTGGGTTATAGACCCAGGAGTGTTTCGGGGTTATCTGGGTAGGTAGGGGATGAATTTTAGGGTGTTTGGATTAGGTGAGGGATTTTTCCAGGTTTCCAGCAGGACTGTCCATGTGCGCGGCATATGTGCAGGAAGGTGTGATTTTTCAGGGATGATTACTGGAGATTTATCGGCCCGATTTTGACGTATCATATATCATGGGAATCATGTTTCCAAGCACTATTTATCTTCATGGTCGTCTTGACCAGATTCCTTCATATATGAAAATTCAAAATTAGACCTTCCTCTCTCTCGCACAGGGATTTCCAAGGTTTTGGATAGCGGAATGTTTCCATCAGCATCTCTGCCAGTCAGAAGTCGGTAGTTGCATCTAAGATCCATATTTCATCATAGCCAGAGGAGGGTGACAAAATTGGGAATCTACAGTATGCCCCTCTTTGGCCGAGGCCTGTGCCAATGGCCGAACGGCAAAGAAAAGAATGACCGTACTTTGTCACCCGGACCATATACTGCTGTCATCTTGCTCAATTATGATGGAGTTGAAAAAATGCAACAGATAATATCTCTAAAGTTTTAGGACTTACCTGGGCTACCAATTGGGGGAAAGGAATTCGCTGCTCTTCCAATCCTGCAAAAAGGTTTGTAATTTGATCCTGATTCTTCCTTAGCTGGGCTTCGCATGTGCCAATTCATGGAAATATGATCTCCAGGCTGTGTCTTTCGAGCCAATCTGGACTATCTGAGACCGATTGTTACAAGAGAGGAATTCGCTACTCTTACAATCTTGCAATAAGTAAAAAAAATGTTTGATGCTTGGATTTTCCTTAGCTAGGCTTCACATGTGCCACTTCAGGGATTTGGTCTATGAGATCGAGCCACTCGGATCCGACTCAAAGAAAAAGGGCCTCCTGGGGCCGGGTTAACAACATTGGGCCACCTGGGACAGGATAAATGTGATTGGGCCGCTTGGGGCCGAGTAAATGCAATTGGTCCACTTGCGGTCGGGTCAATGAGATTGGGCTACCTGGGGCCGGGTAAATGAGATTGGGCCACCTGGGGCCAGGTCAATGAGATTGGGCCGCCTGGGGCCAGGTAAATTATGTCTTCTTTTGACTTTTCTTTGATTCTTGATTTTTGGTTTAGAATTTGATTCTTGATGTTGATTTGGAATCTTTTGATTCTTGATGCTTGATCTGAAATCTTAATTTATTTTTTATTTTTTATTTTATATAAAATGGGTCCCCTTCCCTATTCATTCTTTATTCTAACTTTTCTGACTGAAGTGAGTTCCTAGAAACCTCTGGTTTTTCTTGAAGTTTTTCCTCTTGTTCTTGGTGTTCTTCATTTTGCTCTTGGAGTTCTTGAAGATATTCATCTTGTTCATGAGGGAGGAACTATTTGGAGGATTTGACATTCTCGCAGGCTTTTGTGCAAATTGGGAAACATTCTAGGGATTTTTACAATTTTTGATAGTTTTCGAGGCTTTTTGCAATTTCTAAAAATATGACTAAAAGGAGGAAGAGGAAGACTCTGGGAGAGGTCCAACTCGAGAGTTGTAGCAGTCTTTCCTATAGGGATGAGGGCTGGGCCAATTGGTATTCTGGGAAAACCCTTCACAACAGTCAGAATCACATCTGCAACTCCATATGGGGTTCCTGGGTAAGTCTTTACATTTCGTTCATTATTTTGATTATCTTTTATTCCTGTTTTGTATTGTTTTTGCTTTTTGCTGCTTCTTTTCTTTTATTATTTATTTATTATTTCCATTAGCATGAGGGGAAGGAACCTACCTTGTCCTCCTATAGGCACCCAAACATGGTTCAGTCCTAACATAGGATGCTACCTCGCAGGGTGAAGGAGATGGTTGATGATACCTATCTGTGCCGGCTGGCCCTTGTAGAGACCCAAAAGTTTAATCCGGCATTGGTGGGGACCCTGATGAACCGGTGGTAGCCAAGTACTCACACTTTCCACCTTCTTGTTGGTGAGATCACCATTACGCCTATGTGCTTTTATGCCTTGATAGGCATTCCATTTGGGGATAGAACCATGACCCTACCCGCAGGATTCCCGACTGCCAAGGAGTTCACAGATCTGACCGGTATCACCATTAAAGTTGGCAAGACATGCATCCGCCTAGGGGAGCTTAGTGCCCAATGGTGGAAAGTTGGCATGGGAGAGAATCCATTCAACATGTCTCCGATAACACATTCCTTCCTACTATTTGCCGAGGGGGAGTAGATATCCGTATGGTGTTCTTCCTCAAAGATCTTCGCACAGTAGATATATAGGACTGGGGCGGGACTATCTATGCATATCTCCTGCTGTCCCTGGACCTACTATCCTATGTGGATAGGGGCCTCAAGGGGGCAGGCTACATCATCCAGGTAACTTTCCTTCTCATATCTATTTTCTTTCAGTCATTTGGTCTGCACTTTCTTACTTTGATTTCTTGAAACAGCCCTAGTGTTTTGAGCATCTGGGAACCATAGCTCCTAAACTGAGGGATCCTGAACATTCTTCTTCCCTCTGGCCATAAAATGGGGAGATAACCAGGTGGTTCGGGCCCGACATCATCCTCCAGGGACCACCGCTCGTTCTCTTTTGAACGATCTCACTCAGGTATGCCGTGTCTGATATTGAAATTCTATTCGCCTAATGCTATATTTATCCTTCCTTGGTTTTTCAGGCTACTTGGAGACCATTCCATGACCTTGTGTTTCTAGATTCTAAGAGAGTCGACTGGGTTCATCAACTATCTGAAAGTCGAGTCCTTTTCCTGGGCCTATGGGGCCATGCTTGGTACTTAGGAGAGAGAGAGTAGTACCCCAGTGGTCAGATATTGATCCACGTCCTTCTCTCGGTCTTTCTCCACCCACTATGCATTGTCTAGAGATTGTCCCTGCAGACGAGATGAAGTACTTGGCTAATGGAGTATGGGAGGACTCCTTTCTTGATCTGGATAGGGACTATGGAGCCTTCCTGGACGAGGAGATAGTGTGCACCCCTCTCGGTCCCAATGGTTCAGTGGTATGTTGCCCTTTCTTGAGTGTTTCCTACAGATTCTTCCTTGTTTTCGTCTTGACTGATATTCTTTCAGGGGAGAATGAGACATGTAGATCCTTTTGCTGTTCAGTGACATGCCAGTGTTACCGATCCTTCACAAGCAGGGCCCTCTACCAGTGCCGAAAGATCTCTTAGAGTTGCTAACATCCCCTTTTGTGGCTTCTCTGCCTGGACCTATCCCAACATGGCCAACCCCAGTCTCCCCCATCTTCTGGAGCCGAACACAGATGTAGACGCTTCCCTTGGGCTGCCTATTCCTTATGATTATGTGAGTATCTGATCATTTTCCAATTAACTCTTGACTTCCTTTGGCTGATATGATCTTTCTCAGGTGTCCCCGAAGGTCTATACTGAGATTAAGAGGATGCACTATGGCCTGTGCGAGGTGATAGTTACCAAGGATCAAGAGATTGCCCGGCAGGGTGCATTGATTGAGGACCTGACCTAGAGGCTGGAGCAGGTTGGAGTAGCATCTGCAGACTCCCTGGTGCTTCATGAGGATGGTTCAGAGTATGGTTCAGATGATGGCTTCTGACCCATAGGGATTTGTTCTTGTATTTCCTGTAAACACAAACACATGGATATTTTCTTTCTTTTTTCTTTTTCCCTACCCTTGTTTGTTCATTATTTTATTTCATCATCTCTATGAAAACTTACTTTAGGCACAAAGAAAATATTTTTTCATTTTTTTTGTTTTTTTTTTTTTGCTTGCAATGCTTAGGCACAATCAATTCCATAACTCAAGTCATAATTAGAATAATCGGAATAACACAAAAATCCACATACTTCCTCATTCCATTACCAAGTGAATTACATGAAAGGGGGGACTATTTTTCTACCATAGATGGGATAGGTGAATAACAAGGTGGTGAGACAATTCTTGAGGTGGGTGAAAGTTCACTAACTCTTCTGGGTCCGTCTCCTAGAGCCCGTATTGTCGGCTGATGTACATAGGCAAATAAAAGGACTTGTGTGTCAATTCCATCAGTCTGACATAGTTGTGGCTAGGGGTCTTCATCAAAAAATCTTCTTGTGGCTTTCCTGGGCACCTCCATGCGATATCTTACATAGTCCTTTCTTGCAGGTACTTCTTCCAATCGGTGATAAGGTCGAATTCCAAAACTTTTCTCTTATCCCGATAACAAAAAACTCCGAGTGGGCTTCCCCTTAATGGTGTGGTTAGCTTCAGTTTCTCAAGGAAACAAATCTGAAAAATAGCAGGACTCCCCTAATAATGATCTAGTCCGAATCTATGGCCATAGCTCATGTCATCAAATCCCTTGAAAGTTTCTGCAAGAACATAGGGATGATGTCACCTACCTTTTTCAACTTTTTTACTACCTCAATTAGAACAGATGGTGCATAATGCCCGGGAGTGCGGAGAACATAATGAGCTATTATGCAAAGTAAATAAGCATCCAGGGATTGCTGCTAATGGATTCTTGCCATTGGTAGATATTGGATGAAGATCTGAGCCACCTTCAGAATGTCGATCTTCCCATATCTGACAAACTGCTTTACTTCTTCTTCTTTCCATCCAAAGAAATCCTGAATTTCCTCTAATCAATCTTTCTTCAAACAGGATTAGAACAAACTGCCTTTGGGTGGAGATAGCATACAAACCTTGATCCAAACCAAAATACATGCAGGTTGGCATCCCAATGTTGAGGCACCTGCCAGAGCAATTTGTAATGTTGCTTCACACATCCAACTTGGCTAAAAAATGACACATTCAAGGATTCCAACAATCCTGGTGCCCTCATATTTATGTCTAAGGTCCATTTCCTTAACGTCTCATCCAACGAGCCCATGAATTTTCCTAAAACTAATACAAACAACAAGATATGATGATTTATCAAAGCATTACTCATTAGCTAATGATTCAAACAAGACTTTAGCATTGTTGCATCAAGCTCTTCTCTTTGTATTTTGACTTTGACTAATCAAGGGTGGAGAATAAGTTGGCCTTGATAAACTGGTGCCGGGTGGCGATTTTCTTTTAGGGGATAGAATCCTGGATAAGAATGGACGGACCATAGGTGAATGACAGATACCTAATAGCCTTGCATGCCAAATGGTGATTCTTGGGGGATAGAACCTTGGATAAGAAGTGACAGACCAATAGGTGAATGACAGATACCTAATAGCCTTTCATACCAAATGGCGATTCTTGAGGGACACACACTATGATGATCTTTTAAGGTACTTTGATTATTAATCAAGGAACCAATTTATTACCTTTAGATGGCTGAGACCGCACTTGCACATGTCAAGTTGCCTACATATCCCTCGAAAAGAATCAAGTCTGATGTAGTTCTGGCTATTCACCCTTTCAGGCATAATATTTCTTGAGTTGATCCATATTAACTAGTTCGGGTATTTCTTTACCATTGTTGTCTATGAGTTTCACATCTTTGCCTAGTAGAATTTCTTTAACAGTGAATGGGCCGCTCCAGTTGGGCCTGAATTTTCCTCTTAGGTCATGAATTGGGGCTCTATGCTCTTGAAGAATAAGTTCACCCACCTCGATGTGGCGAGGCTTCATATTTTTGTTAAAGGCCTTGGCCATTCTCAATTGATACTTCTTCAGATTATCCATGGCCTTCATACGACTTTCATCAAGAAAATTGAGCTCGTTATGTCTGGCCTTCACCCACTCTCCTTTAGGTAGCTGACTATCAAGAAGCACCCTTAGGGATGGTACCAGGACTTCCTTGGGTAGAACCTCCTCAACCCCATACACCAAAGAGAAAGGAGTTGCCCCTGTCGAGGATCATATAGAAGTCCGGTATGCCCATAAGGCAAGGAGTAACTTATCAGCCCAATCCATGTGTGTTTCCACCATTTTCTATAGAATGACTTTGATATTCTTGTTAGCTGCTTCTACTGTCCCATTGGTCTGTGGCCTATAAATGGTAGAGCAATGCCTTCTGATACCGAATTTTATGCAGATTTTGTCGATCTTACCCTGGAAATGGGATCCCTAATCTGACATCAATTCTTAAGGTACTCCATATTTGGAAATGATGTTTTCATAGATGAACTTGGCCACCTTACCAGATGTGAGGACTGCATAGGACTGAGCTTCTATCCACTTGGTGAAATAATCAATGGCTACCAAGATGAACTCATGGCCATTGGATGCTTTAGGGTTAACCTTTCCAATGATATCGATGCCCCCAAGTGGAGAATACCAAGGTGAACTAAGCGAATGCAACTCTAATGGCGGGATACGTATGTTAGCAAATATCTGACACTTGTGGCATTTCTTGATGAAGTCACACAATCCGCTTCCATTGTGTTCCAGTAATATCCTAGGCTGAGGATCTTTTTAGATAACATCTTGGCATTCATGTGAGATCCACAAAGACCTTGATGAATTTCTTCCATGATAGTTGTAGCTTGTTCCTCATCTACACACAACAACTGTATTCTGTCATAGGACCAGTTGTATAACAGATCCTCTTGGAGAATAAACTGGGTGGCATATCTTCTCAAAAACTTCTTCTCTCTATCAGTTGCTTCAACTGGATACTTCCTTTCCCTGATGAAATCCACAATGTGAGCAAACCAAGACCGGCCATCCAGTGAGAGAGTTCACTGAATTTTGATAAATGGGCCTACTTCTTTGTTCTACCAATAATGGTCGGACTCTAGCCATAGGGTTGCACTCTACCATAGAATCCAAGGTTGCAAGGGCATCAGCAAACCTTTTATTATCCCTCTGGAAGTATTTGAAAAAAATCTTCTCAAAGTGTTCAATCACCTCTTCTAGATGCCCTTGATATGGATTTAGCTTCTCATCTTTAGTTTTCCACTTTTCCTGTGTCTGACAAATGACAATAGATGAATCTCCATAAACCTTGATCCTTTTAACCCCAATGGTCAGGGCCATTTCTAGTCCCAAAGCACAAGCTTCATACTCAGCAATGTTGTTGGTACATAGGAAGTCGAGGTAGAATGATGAAGGTAAATAAAGACTATCAAGAGTGACAAGCAATACTCCTGCAACACATCCCTTCTGATTGGCTGCTCCATCAAAGAATAACTGCCATTTATTAATTGTATCTTCTTCCTCTACCACTACGATTCCTTCATTGGGAAAGGCATCATCTAAGGACCTTCCATCTTCTGTGGGGTGAGCAGCCAAATGATCTGCCATGACCTAGCCCTTAATATATTTTTGAGTAACATAGGTTATGTCAAACTCTGATAGCAAAAGTAACCAATGAGCCATCCTTCCTGTTAATGCCAGTTTCTCGAAGAGATATTTGATGGTATCCATCTTTGAGATCAAATGCATCGGATAGGAAACCATGTAGTGTTGTAACCTTTTAGTTGCCCAAATCAATATAGCACAAGTTCTTTCTAAAGATGTGTACTGGGTCTCATATTCCAGAAACTTCTTGCTGGGTAATATATGTCATGCTTTGCCCCCTTTTCCGTTTCGTTTTGTACAAGCAAAGAGCTCATAGAGTACTCTCCTACGAACAGATACAACAGAAGTGGTTCTCCTTTCACTGGTGATGTCAATATTGGTGGGTTCATAAGGTACTCCTTGATCTTGTCAAAGGCTTGTTAGCATTGGTCATTCCATTCCGTGGGCTGATCCTTCTTCAGTAGCTTAAAAATTGGTTCACAAATTGTAGTCAACTGAGCTATGAATCTGCTAATATATTGGATGTGACCGAGAATTCCTCGTATTTGCTTCTCAGTCCGAGGTGTGGGCATTTCCTGAATTTCCTTGATCATGATAGAGTTGACTTCAATGCCTCTTTCACTCACCAAGAAGCCTAACAACTTTTCCGCCATTACCCCGAATACACACTTCTGAGAGTTCAACTTCAGCTGATACTTTTTGATTCTTTCAAAGAATCGCCTTAGTGCGGGAATATGCCCCTATAGAGTTTACTATCATGTCGTCCACATAAACTTCCACTTCTTTGTTCATCATGTCATGTAATATGGCCGTGGCTACTCTTTGATAGGTTGCCCCCATGTTCTTCTATCCAAAAGGCATCACCTTGTAACAATAGGTTCCCCATAGAGTGGTGAAGGCTGTTTTCTCACGATCTTCTGGGTGCATGCTTATTTGGTTGTATCCCAAGAATCCATCCATGAATGATAATAAAGCATGCCCTGCCATATTATCCACCAATACATCAATGAGAGGTAATGGGAAGTCATCTTTAGGGCTTACTTTGTTAAGATCTTAGTAGTCTACGCACATTCTTCGGTATTGGTACAATATTGGCCAACCATTAGGGGTACTTCACCACTTGTAAGAAACCCTCATTCCATTGCCTCACAGCTTTTTCTCTGATCTTTTCACTCCATTCTGGCAGCATTCTTTGGAGCTTCTGTTTTACCAGCTTTGCCCTAGGGTGAGTTGGCAATCGATGCTGCACAATGTTGGGTTCGATACCAAGCATATCCTTGTAAGACCAAACAAAGACCTTAGTGAATTCCTTCAGAAGATTACTCATCCGTTCGGCTTCTTCGTCATCAAGGGTAGTGCCAATTTTTACCTCTCGAATGCATTGGTCGGTTCCTAGATTAATAACCCGAGTATCCTTACGGATGGGTTGGGCTTTCTTTGGTTTGCATTACTTTATTAACTCTTGATATTTAATAAGATCATCTTTGGAAAAAGGAGGCAAGTCATACTCAAAATTAGAAATTTCATTCATGAAAGAAGGAGTAATAGACTCGTCATACAAGGGCTTTGGACTCTTCTCAAAAGGGGAGATTGACACAGAATCACAAACAACTGATTCGACTATAGACTCGATAACTGGCTTGATGCTTTCGCCAGGGGTAATTAGGATAGTTGACTCAATAGCATGAGTAAACTTGAAGTTTTCTCCAATGTTTGTCCAGTTCAGAAGTGGTTCAGTGGCTTGATGGATGAGGAGATGTGGCAAAGGGCCTTCTTCACCTTTTGAGAAAGTTGTTGTTATTTCTTTAGTGGTGTTATGGTTCCTCTGGATAGGTGCCTGCTTCTTCATGAATACCAGTTGATTAATCTCGTGCTCTCGAAAGTCAAACTTTTTTAGGGGTGAAGATCGATGGAGATTGCTCAATCCTTTTTCTATGAAGTCTATCTTTTTTAGCCTATTGAGGGATGCCATCCTGGTACCTCGATCAACCCCATTTCCTATTATAGATTCTATGGGGTCTAGATGGTATGCTGTGAGTGGATAGAGCATCACGCTCTGATACCACCGTTGCCACACCTCGTTCACACAAAATCAGACCGGTGACCAAGTTTACTCTGGTTAACCTTAAACCTTCCAGGATCATCTGACACAGTACCTCACCACAGCATGCCCACATGTAAGATAAGTGTTCAAAAGTACAGCAAAAGACTTAAATTACCTGTAAATATCCCCAATATACTTGATACCCAAATTGTAGTATATAGCTAAGTACATGTGGGCCCGTAGGCATGATATTTACACAAAAGAATAACAATTTACATATCAAGTACACAAAGGGGAGGTCATCAAAAATCCAAAAAAAATAAATCATGTATGGTGTCATTGCTGCGGTCCCACAGCACAGCCCTCGCACATGCAATCAGCACCGTCTCTCAAGGGATACGTAGGTAACTTGACTTATGCAAGTGTGGTCTCAACCATATCAAGGTAATAAATTGGTTCCTAAATTAATAATAAGGTATCTAAAAAGATCATCATAGCTTGTGTCCCCCAAGAATCGCCATTTGGCATGTACGGCCATTGGACATCTGTCATCCATCTATGGTCCTCTATATTCATATCCAGAATTTCTTCTCCCAAAAGTTGCCACTTGGCACCAGTATATCATAGCCAATTCATTCCCCATCCTTGATTAGTCAACAATATATATATATATATGTTTGATACAACAATGGTGAAGGTTTGGTTGTGTCATTAGCTCATTAGTGATACTTGGTAAATCATCATCTTCCCTTTTGTTTATAATGGTTGCAGGAAAAGTCATGAACTCGTTGGATGAGACATTAAGAAAATGGACCTTGGACATAAACATGAGGGCACCAGGACTACTAGAATCCGTGAATATGTCGATGCTCGATCTGATCGGGTGCATATAGATACATCGCTATGTACTCTAACAAGTGCCTCAACACTGGGATACCAATCTTCATGTGTTTTGGTTTGGATTGAGATCTATCCAACTCTTGAGGAATTTTGAGTTTATATATTATCTCCACCTAAGAGCAAGTTGATTCAACCATCTTTGAAGAAAGATCACTTAGAAGAGATTCAGGACTTTTTCGGATGGGAAAAGGAGGAAATGAAGCAATTCATTAGATATGGAAAGATTGATATTCTGAAGGTGGCCAGGATCTTTAGTCAATACATATGATTGGGAGGAATCCATCAGCAAAGGTCACAGGATGCTTATCTACTATGCATGATAGCTTGCTATGTTCTTCGAACTCTAGGACGCGGTGCACCAATTGTCTTAATAGAAGTGATAAGGCAATTGAAGAAACTAAGAGATATCATTCCCACAATTGTTGCAGAGACATTCAAAGGACTTGATGACATGACCCATAGCCATAGGTTCGAACTTGATCATTATCACAAAAGTCCTACCATTTTTCGACTATGGCTGCTTGATAAGTTGAAGCTAGATATGCCATTAAAAGAATGCCAACTTGGAGCTCTTTGCTACCTGAATAAGAGGGAAGCCCCAGAGTTCAAGCTCATTGTTGATTGGAAAGAGTACCTATAAGGAAGAACTACAAAGGACATTGCATGGAGATGCCCAGGGAAGCCACAGGAGGATTTTCTGATGAAGACCCCTGGATACAATTACATTAGGTTGATGGGATTGACTCATATGCCTTTTTACTTGCCCACTTACATCAGCCAACAGTATGGACTGGAAGCAGGCGACCCCGAGGAGTTGGTGAACTTTTATCCACCCCAAGAATTGTCTCCCTATATTATTACCTATCTATCCCATTTATGGTAGGGAAGTCATTTTCTTGCAATTCACTTGGTAGTAAAATGAGGGAATACTTGGATTTTTGTGTTATCCTGACTATTCTATTGAAATCTTGAGTTATGGGATTAATTTTGCCTAAACATTCTAACCATAAATAAAAGGAAATTTCATTTGTGCCAAAGATAGGTTCCCATTCATAAAATGCTAAAATAACAAAAAGAAGTGAATAGGGGGAGGGAAAAGAAAAATAAAAAATATACATGTTTTTGTGTTTGTAGGAACTACAAAAGCAGATCCCTAAGGGCCGAAATCCTCATCTGAACTATACTCTAAGTCATCCTCATGGAATGACGAGGAGCTCGGGGAGCCAGTTCAGTATTCTCTAGTCTCTAGGTCAAATCTTGAATCAGTGCATGTTGCTAGGCATTCTCCTACTGGTAGGAGCTGACTTGGCTTTCCAAGGCAACAATCCTTCCATCCTGAGAAATATAGGAGAGGATCAAGAAGTAGAGTAATGAAAGAAGAAGGGCAAAAAGAAAAAAGAGAGAGAAAATACCTTGGTGATCATTGTGATACCCTACTTTTTAAACCCGGTCTAATTACACGGTTGACTTGGTTTAACCATGCAGGACCCGAACCAGAGAGGGTTAAGGCGGGTTCCTTATGGACCATGATGGAAAGGGTGACTTTGAACACAGGTTGGCCAGACAAGTCCGAGTCAGTGCCAGAGGAGATGGGTGTACCCAAGCTGTGCACATGCACGTATCATAAAACCATGTACGGATAATGTTGGTATGTAGCCGTATCCTAAAGCGCATACATATAATATACCTTGTGCCGAGAGTGAGATACATGTCGAGAGTCGAATTCCATCAAAATCCCATTTGTTAGCCCATTTTCGGCCCTCAGGTGGGTGGTCACAGGTGGGCGCATCCGCCCACCTGAGTGACCCACCCATGTGGTTACTAGTTGTTTTAAAAAGTATAAAAAGAATTATTGTGTTTTCTTTTCTCATTTATTACATTAAGGAGTTTGGTGAGAAGAGTAAAGAGAAGAGAGAAAAGAAGGGAGAAAAGAGAACAAAGAAGAAGAAAGGGGAAGGAAGAGGAAGAAGAAATAGATTTAAGTGGCGCCAAGGTTTGATCTTCCCATTCCTACACCGGAAGAGTGATCCCCAACACGAGATCTACGTTTGGAGGTGAGCAAAGGCTATGCTTCTTAAATTTTCACCAAACCCAAGTAAAACCCTTGCTTTGGGTAGAGTTCCTTGAGATCTTGTAAATCCCACTTGAGATGATGAATCTAAGGTTTAATACATGGTATATGTGTTGATTTTGAAGGATTTGAAGAAGTGTTTGCAAGATTTGAGAAGCATTGGTGATTCATTGAGCTAAGAAGTGGTTTTGGGGTTTTGATAGAGTTCTTGAGCAAAGAAGGTAAGATGGCTTCTCAATCCTTAAATCTAACTTAGATCTAGGTTAGAATAATCTTATAAGACCTTGAATGTGTGGAAAATGGGATTGGAAAAGCCCCATTTGATTCCCCAGAGGTTGGGGAAAGTTTTAAGGAAAAAGGCATTTTTCTGCCCTCACAAGTGGGCTGAGACCGGTGGGCTGAACGGCCCGCCTGAGGGCACCCGCCTGAGAGGGCAGGCCCTCGGTCCCCACCAGTGGGTCGACCGACGGGCCGACCTACCCGTCTAAGAGGACCGACCCTCGGTCCCCACCGGCGGGCCGATCGGCGAGCCGCCTCACCCACCTGAGAAGACCGGTGGGCCGTGACAGGTGGGCTGTCCGACCCACCCGAGAGGCCCCCAATGTGATTTTTGTGTCCGAATGGACCCAAAATGGACGTGCAACCTTCTTTTATGATTCTAAACATGATTTTGTCATCAAATCTTGTTAGTTTTGACCCCAAAGTGGTGAAATGCTAATCCCATTCACTTATGATAGGTTCACCAAAATTTACGTTTCTCGTGCCAGATCTCACCCGTACCGGGCATGAGTCTTTGTACATGACAAGTAAGTGGGGAGAGGACATTTGAATTTATTTTAAGGCTTGTTTGGCATCATTCAATTGTATCTAATCTAGCCATGTCATCATGCAAATTATGTGTAGCTTAGTCATCCTCATATGATTATGACATGTGTGTTGTGTTTTACTTTCTCAGTGCTAAATGATTGATGTGCTTATGTGATGAATGATGGGATCACTGTGCATGATGCATTATTAGACTAGATGCCATAGTCGGCTTGGAAACGAGTGCATTGGTGGCCCGTGGAATGGGATGTGGTGGCACTATACAATCGTACTATGACATATAGGAGCATGCGGTTTAGGGTTATCACCTTCCCATGCTACGACCCTTCCCAGTAGGGGTTGAGGTGTTGGGTTATCACTTGGGGGGAAGTAGTGGTCGCGGGTGTTGGGTCACTCTGGCTGTTAGACATACACCTGGCTAGTCATTAGGACAGTCGGCAACCTCAATGGTATATTCAAGAGGGCCAATCGTACTGCTTTTAAATTGCTGGAGTCAACACCTTTACTTTCTGTCATTTACTTTATGTTGAGAGCCGGTAGTCGGCATGCTTTACTTTTCTGAGTACTCACGATGGGCCTTCTCCGACAGCCCTATGGGTGTATTGCGGGATGGAGTTCATGGCTCGTACCTAGAGTATACGCGCACTGTGGTTGTAGTAGCACTAAACCAAAGACTTAGTAATGTTTAGGTGGATGAGGTTTAAAATGAATTGCATAGCATGTAGTGCATATGGATGTGATTGCTGTGTGGATTGTTGTGTGGTCCTTCTTTTCACTTACTGAGCTAGTGAGCTCATCCCATGTGTGCACCTCTTTTAGATGATTTTGCAGGTCACCAACCTGAAGATCAAGGGTCGGGCCCCATAATTGAGTTTCCCGATGAGGATTGGTGGGTCCTCGAGGAGTATGAGCACGGTACGGATTGCACGTGCAAGGACTGTGCTGCGGGACCGCAGTATTGACGCCGTACAGGGTTTTACTTCTTGATTCTTTTGATGACCCCTTTTTGTGTACTTGATATGTGAATTGTTATTCTTTTTGTGTAAATATCATGCCTGCAGGCCCACATGTATTTATCTATATACTACAATTTGGGTATCAAGTATATTGGGGGTATTTACAGGTAAATTAAGTCTTCCGCTGAACTTTGGAATGTTTATCTTAGATGTGTGTATGCTGTGGTTGGGTACTGTATCAGATGATCCTGGAAGGTTTGGGTTAACCGAAGTTAACCTGATCACCGGTCCGGTTCTGTGTGAACGGGGTGTGACAATCATTGCCTCACACAAGCCATGATGCATCCTCCTGATCTCAGAATAGACCTCCGGGGACACTTGAGAAAGAGTGTATCAGTCAAAGGAGGTCAAAA
This sequence comes from Macadamia integrifolia, assembly GCF_013358625.1. Classification (NCBI taxonomy): domain Eukaryota; kingdom Viridiplantae; phylum Streptophyta; class Magnoliopsida; order Proteales; family Proteaceae; genus Macadamia; species Macadamia integrifolia. The sequence continues at coordinate 96,646 of NW_024870579.1, forward strand.
GTCAATTAAGGGATGGTCAGATACTTACATAGTCATAAGGAATGGGTAGCCCAAGGGAAGCATCTACATCTGTTCTCCGCTCCAGAAGATGAGGGAAGCTAGGATTGGCTGCATTGGGGTAACAACAACCTAGGAAGCCATGAAAGGGGATGGTGGCTATCGTGAGGGATCCACCCGCACTAGTAGAAGGTCTGGCTTGGGATGGATCAGCAGCACTGACATGTGATTGGATGGTAGAAAAGTCTACACGCCATTTGTCTCCCCTAAAAGAACATCAATCAGGGCTAAAATGAATTGAAAGACTAAAAGTGATACTCAAGAAAGAGCAACATACCACTAAACCATCGGAACCAAGAGGGGTACAAATAGTCTCTTCCTTAAGGAAAGTCTTGCAATCCCTATCCTACTCAAGGAATGAGTCATCCCATATTCCATCGGCCAGTCTCTCGATCTGGTCCACGGGAATGCACTCCGGATAATGCATGGTTGGTGGAGGAAGACAAGGAGAGAAGTGTGTATCAACATCAGACCATTAGGGTATGACCCTCTCCCTTAAATACCAGACATGGCCCCATATCCCCCTGAAAAGGACTCGGTTCTCTGATAAATATCTAGCCCGAGTAGCTTCATCAAGGTCCGGGAACGTGAGAGGAAGGAATGGTCTCCAAGTGACCTGCAGATTCAAAGAAAAATAAGTACAACACATAACATGAGGAGATTTAATGACAAAGCATGGCTTACCTCTGTAAGGCCGTTCAGGAGAGAATGGGCGATACTCCCTGGAGGATAGTGTCAGGCCCTACATACTCAGCTATCTCCCCATCCCACAACTATGGGGAAGGAAATGCTTGAGGGTCCTTCAGTGTGGGAGCCATAATCTCTAGATGCTCATAGCACCAGGGCTGATTTGAAAAATCAAAGTGAAAGAATGCAACCAAATGAATAGAAATGAGTACAAGAACAAGAGATTACTTGGAGGATGTAGCCCACTCCCTAGAGGCCTCGGTCTTCATATGATAACAGATCCAGAGACTGTAGCAAATATGCATAAGCAGCCCCACCCCAATCCTAGGTGTCCACGTCCCAAAGATTCCGGAAGAAGGCAACCATGTGAATGTCTATCCCACCTCGGAGGTCACCAAAGAGACATTGACCCACAATGAACAAAAGGAAAGAGCAGGTCACCTGTGCCAGATTACCTGGGTTTACCCTCAGGCCAGTCCTCCATGAACGAGCACTGATCTCGCCATGGCTGATGTATGTCTAATCACCCCTGATATCTATGCCTGTCAAATCTGTGAATTCCCTAGCTATCAGAGTATCGAGAAGGGTCAAAGGCCTCCCCCCAAATGGTATTCTTGTCAGGACATAGAAACACAAGGGCGTGATAGTGATTTCGTCGATAGGAAGATGGAAGGAGAGAGTGCTCGGCCACCACCGCTCCATCAGGGCCCCTGCCAATGATGGGTTGAACCTTCTAATTTCTATGGAAGCCAATCGACTCAAGTATGATGAATCAACCATCTCCCTCACTTTGTAGGGGAGTGTCCTATACCAATCCCGAGTTGTGTTTGGATGGCCATATCTAGCCAAGGTCGGTGGTACTTCCCCATCATGCTTTTTATTTAAAAAAATATATATAATAAATGATAAAGGAAAGCAAAAAAAAAATAATAATAAATGAAAATAAAATAAAATAAAAACAAAAAGAAATAAATAAGCAAACAATGAATAAAATGTAAAGACTTACCCAAGAGCTCCATACTGAGTTACAGATATGGTTCCGAGTGTTATGGAGAGTCTAGAGTACCAATTTGCAAGGCCCCCGTCCCTTTGAGAGAAATTGCTACAATCATCCAGTTGGACTTCTCCACAAGTCTTTCTCTTTCTTCTTTCAGCCATATTTTCTAAAATCACAAAAAAACCCCAAGAAGTTCCCCAATTTACACAAAAGCCCAAAAAGATGTCAAATTCTCCAAAAAACTCCTTCCTCAAGAATTATGAAGATCAAGAGAAAGATGAAGAACTTCAAGGAAAACCTGAAGATCTTCAAAAAAAAATTTGGATCTTCGAGAAGATTCCACCCTAGCTCACTCACTCACAAATCGCTCCCAACTCAAGAAACTCGGAATAGTGAGTAAAAAGGAGGGGGGACAATTTTATGGTTAAAAATTCGTCCTCCCAAAAAAAAAATTGAGATTCTAATTCCAAGGTGCAATTTAAGAGTTCTTACCACCAAAAAACAAAATTCAAAATATTTTTGTGGTAAGTAAGAGTTAAAACCACATGGAAATTAAAATCTACTTGGTAGATAAAATCAAAGTAAAAAAAATCAAAGCTCAAAGATTCCAAATCAAAAGCTAAAAGATTCTAAGTCAAGAGCCAAGTTTTTAAGATTCAAGGGCTACAATGTAAGATCCCAATTTCATTGACACGGCCCCAGGTGGCCCAATTTCATTGACTCGGCCCTAGGTGGCCCAATTTCATTGACTGAGCCCTAGGTGGCCTAATTTCATTGACTCGGCCCTAGGTGGCCCAATTTCATTGACTCGGCCCTAGGTGGCCCAATTACATTTATCCGGCCCCAGGTGGCCCAATTTCTTTGACTCGGCCCTAGGTGACCCAATTTCATTAACTTGGCCCTACGTGGCCCAATTACATTGACCCAGCCCCAGGTAGCCCAATTACATTGACCCAGCCCCAGGTGGCCCAATTACATTGACCTGGCCCCAGTTGGCCCAATTTCATTAACCAGGCCCTAGGTGGCCCAATTTTCATTGACCCAGCCCCAGGTGGCCCAATTTTATTGACCCAGCCCTAGGTGGCCCAATTTTATTGACCCGACCCTAGGTGGCCCAGTTGCATTTACCCAGCCCTAGGTGGCCCAATTTCATTTATCTGGCCCCAGGTGGCCGAATGTCATTAACCTGGCCCCAGGTGGCCCAATTTCTTTGAATCGGTTCCGAGTGGCCCGATCTCATTATTGATTTCCTCAGTATAGGAAAAAGACAAGTACTAACATCTTTTGTAAGATTAGAAGAGCAGCGAATTTCTTTCCTACAATTGGCCGCCCAAGTAAATCCTAAAACTTTAAAGTAGTTAAGAGATATTACCTGTTGCATTTTCAACTCCATCATTAAATGAGCAAAATGATGGCTGTACATTCTTCGGGTGACAAAATGTGGTCGTTCTTTTCTTTTCCCTTTGGCTGTTGTCCCAGGCCTCAGCCAAAGAGGGGCATTCTGTAGACACCCAATTTTGTCACCCCCTCCAGCTATGATGAAATGTAGATCTTGGGCGTGACTTCTTACTTCTGATCAAAAAAGATGATGATTGAGTAAGGAAACCTAAAAACATCCCCTATCTGAAAAACCCCGAAAACCCCACATGGGAGAAAAGAGGATTCAATTTTTAACTTTTAAAATATGAAGGAATGTGATCATTATGACTGTACGGATGGATAGTACTTGAAAATACAATTTCGATGAGATATGGCACGTCAAAATTAGACCATAGGATCTCCCGTAAACTCCCTTGGAAAATCATATTTTTTTGTTTGCGACAACTAGCCTGCCTGCCTGCTAACTAGTAGGCCAGTCCCGCACCCATGCTGCACGCTAGCCATCCAGCCAGTAGGCACAGCCCATGCGCCCGCACCGCATAGCCCCATGCACGCCCTTGCAGCCCTGCTCGTGCCCCTGTAACCCTGTCCGTACCCCTGCAGCCCTACCCAGTGCCCCTACAGGCTAGCCCTCGCACGCCTATATGCCAGCCTACATACAGCTGCAGGCCAGCCCGTACACACCACTGCCAACCAGCACACACCACTGCCAGCCAGTGCACACCTACATGCACCACTACCAACCTCCTGTACACTCCCATGCATGCCCTATACACCCCTGCCCAGCCTCGTGTGCTATCGTAAATGGTCAAGATTTGTGTCCCACTGACCAATAGGTGAGGACATTTTCTCTTCACCCACTTATGAATTTTACACTGTCCCACTAACGTACCCTATCACACCCCAATTCCAGTAGACCCTTACCATTAGGAATACCGGTGGTGTGAGTAAGACACATACCTATCTTACAAACCTACTAGGATCTCTGATAGCAGTACCTTAACAATTTCACAATCTCACATCACAAACCAGCATAAGCAGCGGAATCAAAGTATAGTAGTAGAATCATAAATAAAATGGGAAAACGTCTAATGATAATATAATATCATTAACCAAGTTATTCTGTTTACAATCCTTCAAGACTTACATATATCAAGTTTAAAACATAATATTCACAGACCTGTATCAATATAATCAAAAATATGCCGAACACCTCATGGCACTGTGTATGCACAAAATCACAAGCACAGTCTGGGCCATGCTCCACCACATCTGGCATCCACCAAGTCACTCACTCTATTCTCAGGTTCGAAGGAAAAAGAGTCAGTAGCAATAGGCATGACCGTACCTGCATCATCATCTAAAAAAAAGGGTGTATACTTGGGGTGAGCTTTCCAGCTCTCTCAGTGAGGCGTGGGGTCAAGCACATCCAAGCAAGACAATAGCAGTAATAATTTCTAATGCATGATTATAGAAATTAAACACATAATCCATGATGTTTGTGATGCAGTTCATTTATTTATTATCCACCTAACAATAGAAACTAAGTCTAGTAAATGCTACTACAGCGCATTAGGCTATATCCTTCATCTCGGAACTACCATCGACTACGTAAGGATATAAACCCTAGCCATGAATAGAGGCCTGCCGATCCCCATATGCGTCCATGGGTCACCCAACAAACCCCTGATACCCCCCTCTTGGCAGTCATGGCACCGGTACATCATCAGCTATGCTGGACATGTTCCTGCCTTTGGTAATAATCGCATCGTACCATAGATGTGGCATTCCAGAAAGGCATATCGAACATACCATAATGGGTTATCCAACACCTCAACCTCTGTTGGCAAGGGTTTATAGCATAGGGAGTGATACCTAACCACAAATATGCTATATGCCTTCATAGTGATACAATTAGTATGAATTACACGATACCGACAAGACCTCGGCCACAAAGTGTAATCCATCTCCAAATACAGTCCTAGGTACACGATACCAGTGAGACCTTGGCCACAAAGTGAAACCCAAGACCATTTACCTAATCTAGCATACATATCACAGTTGAGTATGGGCTATGTGACACCAGTACCAATCATCGGCCACGAAGCACATCCATTTCCAAATGTAGTCTCGGGGTACACGATACCAGCAAGACATTGGCCACAAAGTACAACCCATGACTACAACTAACTCTAATATCCATAATCAATGCATGAATGCAACATACATATTGTAATCACAGCACCGGTACCACCTCGGCCACGCCGGATTCTGTCTCACACATAACCAAACACAGGACGATCATAGTACTGGTCCCACCTCGGACACTCTGGATCCCATCATACATCTCCATATAGTTCATATCATGATTGTAAAACGACAAATGTAACATATCTCATCGCATTTGAGCAATTACAATTAAACATATAATTCTAAGAATGTGAGTAATTTAATAATAATAAACATTCCATAAATAAACATAGTCCATCCCTCACTGGGTTTACAATCGGGTGTTGTGAGGGTAGCGGCCAAAGATGGATTCCTACCCTCTCTCCTCTCTCTCCCATCACCTTCATGTGGAGGGGGAGGTGGCTCGAGTCGTGTGCGCTTCGCTTGTGGGCCTCACACCGCCGTATCCCCACATGGAGATACGTGGAGGCCTATTTTCCAAGGGTGTGAAATTCATCATTTGAGATGGGGGTTTTGATGATGGTCCAATTCAGGGATCAGGATCATACAAATGGGGTTTGGAGTCGCCACCTAGGGTTATGGGCCTAGGACCCGGGGGTGGGCCCGATTCTTGAGAAAAGGGCCCAAAATTTGGTCTAGTCCAGAGATTTGGGATAAGTGTCAGGTTACAGAGTTGGGAAGGTGTTAAGCACCAAATCTACTTAGTTCAACCGGTCTTCTTGCTAGATGCTTGAGAACGAACATTTTCCATAATTATTACTATTCCATATATATGGCTAAGTTATCATGCATAGATACATTAATTGAATTCAAACTATTATATACACTAAAACAAGGCTTATTAGATGTCTACATTATGCTTGAATGAGGAGAGAGATCATACCTGAATTTGACCCCTGTTTCAGGTCAAGAGGGGTGGACCCCTAATTGGTACCGGCTCAGACTATTTTTTGGATTCTCCTGGCTCAGGGGAAGATGGTCTTGACCTCCAACTTCCTTTCTTGAGAGATGCTGATTGTGATGGTATCTAGACAGAGTTTTGGCTAGGAATGATAGCTTTTGGATTTGGATTCGGACAGAGCTTCGGTGAGGGAAGGCTATTTCTGGCTTTGGATTTGGATAGAGCTTCTGGTAGGGGAGGCTATTTTTGGGCTTGGGATGAGGTGGCACTCTGGTAGAGCTTTCGCTAGGGATAGGTTAAGGGAGGGCTAGGCTGAGGTGGCACTTTGGCAGAGCTTCCGTTGGGAATGGCTATTTCTGGAAAGATTCTAAGGACACTCAGATTGAGGTTTGGCTAGGAAAGGCTATTTCTGGGCTTAGGATGAGGTGGCACTCCTGTAGAGCTTCCACTAGGAATGGCTATTTCTAGGCTTGGGATAAGGTGGCACTTTGATAGAGCTTCTGCTAGGAATGGCTATTCCTGGAAAGATTCTAGGGACACACGGACAGAGGTTTGGCTAGGAAAGGCTATTTTGAAAAAGAAACAGGCTGACCTAAAAATAGATTGAAGAACTCTAAAGTCCCGAAGAACACTTTGAAGATCCGAACAGAGTTTTAGATCTTAATAAAGATCTCTTAGTAGACCCAAAGAACCTCAAAAAAGGGGGATTTCTATCTCAAGGATGCTCAAGAACGCTCAAGTACACTCAAGAACACTCAAGAACACTCAAGGGAGGTGGCATAAGAGCATACTATTTTTGGCTAAAAACTGGATCTCACTAAGAATTTGGATTGAAGATCTTCAAGATCCCGAAGAACACTTCGAAGATCCGAATGAGTTTTCAAATCTTGACGAAGATCGCTCCGAAGATCATAAGAAAATCAAGAGGGGGGAGGGGAGGAAAATTTCACTCTAAAAGGGGATTCAGGTGTTTGTTGGTGTCTTTTTTCTAAGGGAGAGGGGGGTATTTATAGTATTTTTTCAACCAAGTAGGAGAGGGGGAATCCCTTTATCCAGTGGATGAAAGGGGGGCTCTTGCCTAAAGTGAAGAGATAGGATTTTTTTCTAATGGGTAAAAGGGGGGCTGAAGGAAAAATGGGTGGGGAGGGCTTTTGTCTAGTGGGTAAAAGGGGGTTTTTAGAAAAAAAAAATGGGAGGAGAGAGAAATTTTATCTTGAAAAAAGTTGATTTTCAAAAAAGCGAGAGGAGAGAGAAAGTTTAGAAAAGGTAGTTTTCAAAAAAGTGAGGAGAGAGAAATTTTTACTAAAAAAGGCAATTTTTGAAAAAGCGGGAGGAGAAAGAAAGTTTGGAAAAGGTAGTTTTCAAAAAAGTGAGGAGAGAGAAATTTTTGCTGAAAAAGGTAATTTTCAAAAAAGTGAGAGGAGAGAGTTTTCCCAGAAAAGGTAATTTTCAGAAAAGCAGGAGGAGAGAGAAAGCTTTACCAGAAAAGGTAATTTTTGGAAATGTGAGAGGAGAGAGAAGGTTTTGTCAAAAAAGGTAGTTTTTGAAAAAGCAAGAGGAGAGAGAAGGTTTTGTTGGGGGTGCGGGTGATGTCACGGGTGCACGAATGCATGGGTGTGCAGGCAATGTTCATGGTGTGCGGGCCATGTGCAAGGTGTGCGGGCCATGTGTGCATGGTGTGCGGGCACAGTGTGCATGGTGTACGGGCCATGTGCAAGGTGTGCGAGCCAGGGGTGCATAGTGTGTGGGCACAATGTGCATGATGTGCGGCTGGGGCCTGCACACTGTGCGATCGGCCATAGTGTGCAGCGGGGCCTCGCACAACGTGCAACAGGTTCGTGCACAGCGTGGGGTAGGACCGCGCACAGCGTGCAGCAGACCCTCGAACAGCGTGTGGCAAGCTTGAGCACAGCGTGTGGCAGGCCCGTGCACAACGTGCAGCAGACCAACACACAGCGTGCGGTAGGGCCGCTCACAATGTGCGGCAGGCTCGTGCACAGGTGTGCACCCAGGTGTGCGCCCAGGCTGGGCTTGGTTGGGCTGGCTGGCTGGTTTGGCTGGGTGGCCGGTGTGTGCTGCATGCGCACGAAAAAAATTCAGGAATGATTGCCAAAGATTCGTCGGTCTGATTTTGGCGTACCATATATCATTGGAATCGTTTTTCTGAGCACTATCCATTTGTATTATCATCTTGATTGGATTCCTTCTTATATTAAAATTTAAAATTGGACCCCTTTCCTCCCACGCGGGGATTTCTAGGGTTTCAGACCCGGGAGTGTTTCGGGGTTATCTGGGTGGTTAGGGGATGAATTTTAGGGTGTTTGGGTCAGGTGAGGAATTTTTCCAGGTTTCTAGCGAAACTGTCAGTGTGCGCGGCATATGTGCGGGAAGTCATGATTGTCTGGGGAGGACTGCTAGAGATCTGTCGATCCAATTTTAGCATATCATATATCATAGGAATCGTATTTCTAAGCACTATTTATCTGTATGGTCATCTTAACTAGATTCCTTCATATATGAAAAGTTAAAATTAGAGCTTCCTCTCTCCCATGTGGGGATTTATAGGGTTTTGGGTAGGGGAATGTTTCCATCAGCATCTCTATCTGTCGAAAGTCGAAAGTCACGTCCAAGATCCATATTTCATCATAACTAGAGGAGGGTGACATAATTTGGTGTCTACAGAATGCCCCTCTTTGGCCGGGGCCTGTGCCAACGGCAGAAGGGCAAAGAAAAGAACGACCACATTTTGTCACCCGGAGTATGTACTGCCATCATCTTGCTCAGTTATGATGGAGTTGAAAAATGCAATCGATAATATCTCCTACCTACTTTGAAGTTGAGGACTTACTTGGGGCTGCCAATTGTGGAAAGGAATTCACTGCTCTTCCAATCCTGGAAAAAAGCTTAGTACTTTGATCCTGATTCTTCCTTAGCTGGGCTTCGCATGTGCCAGTTCAGGGAAATATGGTCTCCAGGTTGGGTCTTTCAAGCCAATCTGGACTATCTGGGACTGATGGTTACAAGAGAGGAATTCGTTGCTCTTCCAATCTTACAACAAGTAGAAAAAGATTGATGCTTGGTTTTTCCTTAGCTGAGCTTCACATGTGCCAGGTCAAGGAATTTGGTCTTCCAGGCAAGTTCTTTCAAACCAGGCTGGGCTATCTGGTCTTCTAGGCGGGTTCTTTTGGACTGAGCTGGGTAATCTGGGACCGGGTCACTGAGATTGGACTATTGGGGCCGGGTCAATCATGTCTTTTCTTGATTTTTCCTTGATTCTTGATTTTTGGTTCAGAATTTGATTTTTGATTCTGATTCTTGATGTTGATTTGGAATCTTTTGATTCTCGATGCTTGATATGGAATCTAAATTTTTTTTTCTTTGAAAAAAAAATTATGTAAAATGGGTCCCCTCCCTTGTTCATTCTTCATTCTAGCTTTCCTGAGTAAAGTGAGTTCCTAGAATCCTCTGGTTTTTCTTAAATTATTTCCTCTTGTTCTTGGTGTTCTTCATTTTGCTCTTGGAGTTCTTGAAGATATTCATCTAGTTCTTCATTTTTCTCTTGGAGTTCCTGAAGATATTCATCTAGTTCTTCATTTTGCTCTTGGAGTTCTTGAAGATATTCATCTTGTTCTTGAGGGAGGAGCTATTTAGAGAATTTAACATTCTCGCGGGCTTTCGTGCAAATTGGGACACTTTCTGGGGCTTTTTGAATTTTTGAATGTTTTAGGGGCTTTTTGTAATTTCTGAAAATATGGCTGAAAGGAGGAAGAGGAAGACTCTGGGAGAGGTTCAACTCGAGAGTTGCAGAAGTCTTTCCCCCAGAGATGAGGGCTGAGCCAATTGGTATTCCAGGCAAGCCCTTCATAATAGCCAGAATCATATCTACAACTCCATATGGGGTTCTAGGATAAGTCTTTACATTTCATTCCTTATTTTGATCATCTTTTATTCCTGTTTTGTATTGTTTTTGCTGCTTCTTTTCTTTTATTATTTAGTTATTATTTCCATTAGCATGAAGGGAAGGAACCACCTACCTTGTCCTCCTATAGCCACCCAAACATGGTTCAGTCCTGGCATAGGATGCTCCCTCACAGGGTGAAGGTGATAATTGATGATACCTATCTGTGCCGGCTGGCCATTGTAGAGGCCTAGAAGTTTAATCCGACATTAGTGGGGGCCCTAATGAAGCGGTGGTGGCCAAGTACACACACTTTCCACCTTCCTATTGGCGAGATTACCATTACGCCTATGTGCTTCTATGCCTTGATGGGCATTCCATTTGGGGGTAGAACTATAACCCTAACCACAGGATTCCCGACTGCCGAGGAATTCACAGATTTGACCGGAATCACCATTAAAGCCGGCCAGATGTGCATCCTCCTGGGGGATATTAGTGCCTGATGGTGGAAAGTTGGCTTGGGGGAGAATCCAGGCAACATTTCTCAGATAGCATGTTCCTTCCTTCAATTTGCCATGGGTCAGTGCCTCTTTAGTGACCTCCAAGGGGGATTAGATATCCGCCTGGTGTTTTTCCTCATAGATCTTCGCACGGTAGATGTATAGGACTGGGGCGGAGCCACCTATGCATATCTCCTACGGTCCATAGACCTACTATCCTATGGGGATAGGGGCCTCAAGGGGGCAGGCTACATCATCCAGGTGACTTTCCTTCTCATATCTATTTTCTTTCAATCATTTGGTCTACACTTTCTTACTTTGATTTCTTGAAACAGCCCTAGTGTTTTGAGTATCTGGGAACCATAGCCCCTAAACTGAGGGATCCTGAGACATTCCTCTTCCCCCTGGCCATAAAATGGGGAGATAAGCACATGGTTTGGGCCCGACGTCATCCTCCGGGGACCACTGCTTGTTCTCTTTTGAATGATCTCACTGAGGTATGCCATGTCTGATATTAAAATTCTATTCGCTGGTGCTGTACTTACCCTTCCTTGGTTTTGCAGGCTACTTGGAGACCATTCCATGACCTGGGCCTGTGAGGCCATGCCTAGTACCTAGGAGAGAGAGTAGTACCCCAGTGGTAAGACATCAATTCATGCCCTTCTCCTGGACTTCCTCCATCCACTATGTATTGTCCAGAGATTGTCCCTGAAGACGAGATGAAGTACTTGGCTAAAGAAGTATGGGAGGACTCCTTTCTTGATCCAGATAGGGACTACGGAGCCTTCTTGGAGGAGGAGACAGTGTGCACCCCTCTTAGCCCCAATGGTACAGTGGTATGTTGCCCTTTCTTGATTATTTCCTATAAAGTCTTCCTTATTCTGGTCTTCACTGATGTTCTTTCAGGGGAGAGTGAGACGTGTAGATCCTTCTACTGTTCGGTCGCATGCCAATGCTACCTATCCTTCATAAGCAGGGCCTGCTACCAGTGTCGGTGGGTCTCTCAGAGTTGTTAACGTCTCTTTTTGTGGCTTCCCTGCCTGGACCTATCCCAACGCGGCCAACCCCAGTCTCCCTCATCTTCTGGAGCTGAACATAGATGTAAATGCTTCCCTTGGGCTACCTATTCCTTATGATTATGTGAGTATCTGATCATTTTCCAATTAACTCTTGACTTTCTTTGGCTAATATACTCTTTCTTAGGTGTCCCCGAAGATCTATGCTGTGATTAGGAGGATGCACTATGGCCTGTGTAAGGTGATAGTCGCCAAGGATCGGGAGTATGCTCAGCAGAGTGCATTGATTGAGGACCTGACCCAGAGGCTGGAGTAGGTTGGAGTAGCATTTATGGGCTCCTCGGTGCTTCATGAGGATGGTTCAGATGATGGCTTCTGACCCATAGAGATTTCTTTCTGCATTTCTTGCAAACACAAACACATGGATATTTTCTTTCTTTTTTCTTTTTCCCTCCCCTTGTTTGTTCATTATTTTATTTCAACATCTTTACGAAAACTTACTTTTCGTACAAAAGAAAATCTTTCTTCCTCTTTTTTTTTTTTGTTTGCTTGCAATGCTTAGGCACAATCAATTCCATAACTCAATTCATAATTAGAATAATCGGGATAACATAAAAATCCAAATACTTCCTCATTCCATTACCAAATGAATTACATGAAAAGGGGGACTACTTTTCTACCACAAACGGGATAAGTGAATAACAAGGTGGGGAAACAATTCTTAAGGTGGGTGAAAGTTCACTAACTCTTCTGGGTCCATCTCCTCGAGCCTATATTGTCGGCTGATGTACATAGGCAAATAAAAGGACGTGTGTGTCAATCCCATTAGTCTGACATAATTGTGGCTAGGGGTCTTCATCAGAAAATCTTCTTGTGGATTCTCTGGTCACCTCCATGTGATATCCTGCAAGATCCTTTCTTGCAAGTATTTCTTCTAATTCTAGAACTTCTCTCTTATCTCGGTAACAAAAAACTCCGAGTGGGCTTCCCCTTAGTGTTATGGTGAGCTTCAGTTTCTCAAGGACCCAAGTCTGAACAATAGCAGGACTCCCCTGATAATGGTCTAGTTCGAATCTATGGCCATAGCTCATGTCATCAAATCCATTGAACATTTCTGTAAGAACCGTAGGGACGATGTCACCTCCCTTCTTCAACTGTTTTACTACCTCAATCAAAACAGATGGTCCACCATGCCCAGGAGTATGGAGAACATAACGAGCTATCATACAAAGTAAATAAGCATCCAAGGATCACTACTGATGGATTCCTCCCATTGGTAGATATTGGATGAAGATCTGAGCCACCTTCAGAATGTCGATCTTCCCATACCTGACAAACTACTTTACTTCTTCTTCTTTCCATCCGAAGAAATCCTGAATTTCCTTTAAGCAATCCTTCTTTAAGAGGGTTGGAACAAACTGCCTTTGGGTGGAGATAGCATACAAACCCAAAATTCTTCAAAAGTTAGGCAAATCTTCGCTAATCTAAACCGAAATACATGTAGGTTGGCATCCCAGTGTTGAGGCACCTGTCGGAGTAATTGGTGATGTAGCTTCACACATCCAACTTGGCCAAAAAATGACACGTTCATGGATTCTAGCAATCCTAGTGCCCTCATATTTATGTCCAAGGTCCATTTCCTCAACGTCTTATCCAACGAGCCCATGAATTTTCCTAACACCAATACAAAAAATGAGATATGATGATTTATCAAAGCATTACTCATTGGCTAACGGTTCAAACAAGACTTTACCACTGTTGCATCAAGCTCTTCTTTTTTTCTTTTGACTTTGAATGATCAAGGGTGGAGAGAAAATGGCCTTGATAAAATGGTGCTGGGTGGCAATTTTCTTTTAGGGGATAGAATCCTGAATAAGAATGGACGGACCATAGGTGAATGATAGATACCTAATGGCCTTTCATGCCAAATGACAATTCTTGGGGGATACAATCGTGGATAAGAAGTGATGGACCAATGGGTGGATGACAGATACCTAATGGCCTTTCATGCCAAATGGTGATTCTTGGGGGATACAAACTATGATGATCTTTTAAGATACCTTGATTATTAATTAAGGAACTGATTTATTGGATTTATATGGTTGAGACCGCACTTCCACATGTCAAGTTGCCTACATATCCCTTGAAAGGAATTAGGCCTGATGTAGTTCAGGCCATTTACCCTTTCAAGCATAATATTTTTTGAGTTGATCGATGTTAACCAGTCCGGGTATTTCTTCGTCATTGTGGTCTACGAGTTTCAGAGCTTTGCCTGGTAGAATTTCTTTGACAGTGAATGGGCCACTCCATTTGGGCCTGAATTTTCTTCTTGGGTTATGAATTGGGGCTCTTTGTTCTGAAAGAACAAGGTCACCTAGCTCTATGTGGTGGGGCTTCACATTTCTGTTAAAGGCCCTGGCCATTCTCAGTTGATACTTCTTCAGATTATCCATGGCCTTCATGCGCCTTTCATCAAGAAAATTGAGCTCGTCAAATCTGGCCTTCACCCACTCTCCTTCAAGTAGCTGACTATCAAGAAGCACCCTCGGGGATTGTACCAGGATTTCCACAGGTAGAAATGCCTCAACCTCATATACCAAAGAGAAAGGGGTTTCCCTTGTCGAAGATCGTACAGAAGTCCGATATGCCCATAAGGCAAGGAGTAACTTATCAGCCCAATCCTTGTGTGTTTCTACCATTTTTTGTAGAATGACTTTGATATTCTTGTTAGCTGCTTCTACTGCCCCATTGGTCTGTGGCTTGTAAGTTGTAGAGCGATGCCTTCTGATACCGAATTTTGTGTAAATTTTATCGGTCTTGCCCCAGAAGTGAGATCCTTGATCTGATATCAATTCTTTAGGTACTCCATATCGGGAAATGATGTTTTCCTGGATGAACTTAGTCACCTTAGCAGATGTGAGGACTGCATAGTACTGAGCTTCTATCCACTTGGTGAAATAATCAATGGCTACCAAGATGAATTCGTGACCATTGGATGCTTTAGGGTTGACCTTTCCAATGATATGATGCCCCAAGTGGAGAATGGCCAAGGTGAACTAAGCGAATGCAACTCTGTTGGCAGGATATGTATGATGTTAGCAAATATCTGACACTTGTGGTATTTCTTGAAGAAGTCCACGCAATCTGCTTCCATTGTGTTCGAGCAATATCCTATCCTGGGGATCTTCTTAGATAACATCTTGGAATTCATGTGGGGTCCACAAAGACCTTGATGAATTTCTTCCATAATGGTTGTAGCTTGTCCCTCACCTACACACAGCAGCTGTATTTCATCATAGGATCGTTTGTATAACAGATCCTCTTAGAGAATAAACTGGGTGGCATATCTTCTCAGAAACTTCTTCTCTCTGTCAGTTGCTTCAACTGGATACTTCCTTTCCCTGATGAAATCCACTATGTGACCAAACCAAGACCGACCATCCACAGTGAGAGAGTTCACTGAATTATGATAAATGGGCCTGCTTCTTTGTTCTACCAAGAATGGTCGGACTCTAGCCATAAGGTTGCACTCTACCATAGAAGCCAAGATTGCAAGGCATCAGCAAACCTGTTATTATCCCTCTGGAAGTATTCGAACAAGATCCTCTCAAAGGGTTTAATCACCTCTTCCAGATGCTTTTGATATCACTTCAGCTTCTCATCTATAGTTTTCCACTTTTCCCTGCGTCTGACAGATGACAATGGATGAATCACCGTAAACCTTGATCCTTTTCACCTGAATGGTTAAAGCAATTATGAGCCGCAAAGCATAATTATCATACTCAGCAATGTTGTTGGTACAGGGGAAGTCGAGGCGGAATGATACGCACATTCGTACCTTTCTGTCTTTCTTTGATATTGGTACAATATTGACCAACCATTGGGGGTACTTCACCACTTGTAAGAAACCCGTATTCCATTGCCTCACAACTTCTTCTCTGATCTTCTCACTCCATTCTGGCCACATTCTTCGGTGCTTCTGTTTTATCGGCTTTTCCCCAGGGTAAGTTGACAATTGATGCTGCACAATGTTGGGCTCGATACCAAGCATATCCTCATAAGACCAAACAAAGACCTTAGCGAATTCCTTCAGAAGATTACTCATCTATTCTACTTCTTTGTCATCAAGTATAGTGCCAATTTTTACCTCTCAAAGGCATTGGTCGGTTCCTAGATTAATAACTCGAGTATCCTCATAGATGGGTTGGGCTTTCTTTGGTTTGCATTGCTTTATTAATTCTTGATATTTATTAAGATCATCATCGAAAAACGGAGGCAAGTCATACTCAGAATCAGAAATTTTATTCATAAAAGAAGGAGTAACAGACTCATCATACAAGGACTCTGGACTCTTCTTAAAAGGGGAGATTAACACAGAATCATAAACAATAGACTCGACTACGGACTCAATAATTGGCTTGATGCTTTCTCCAAGGGTAATCATGCTAGTTGACTTAATAGCATGAGCAAACTTGAAGTTTTCTCCAATGGTTGTCCAATTCAGAAGTGGTTCAATGGCTTGATGGATGAAGAGATGTGGCAAAGGCCCTTCTTCGCCTTCTGAGAAAGTTGCTGCTATTTCTTTAGTGGTGTAATGTTTCCTCTGAACAGGTGCCCACTTCTTTGTGAATACCAACTGATCAATCTCATGCTCTCGGAAACCAAACTTTCTAAGGGGTGAAGATCGATGGAGACTGCTCAATCCTTTTTCTATGAAGTCCATCTTTTCGAGCCTACTGAGGGATGCCATCCCGGTACCTCAGTCACATCTTTGACCAACTTCATGAGCCTTCCCATTGCAATTGGTTCAGGCACAGTACATACAAACCATCATCCTTAGTGCTCTCCTCTGTTTTGCATACGCACTTCTTCCTCTGAAAGGATGGGGCTTAAGCTTATGTAACTCTCGGGCTCTTGGCTCTTGTAGCAGAGAGAAAATGAAACCTTTCAAATCAATGGGAAGTGGCTGACTCTAGGTGAGCCTTATCTTCTTCTCCATTCTCTCTTCATGAGAACTCGAGGACTAGGTGCCTCCTTTGATTGGATCAATGATATAGGATCATTAGAGGAAGACCCAGTCTCAATCAGTGCAATTTCTGCTATCCCAGTGCTATAACTGTCATGGTCACCTTCTTTGACTAGCATTTTCTATTGTTCCATTTCATCAGTCACCCAATCGAGCTCGTCGTGGAAGAAAATTTCCAAGTCCTGTTTGCATCTTGGCGATGGTTTCATCAAACCACAGCTCCACATTTCCACAAAAGGGGAAATCCTCTCCTTCTTTCACAAAGTACCCATTGAGAGTAGGGTAGTAAGAGACTAGATCTTCCTAGTCATCCTTAGCACTTTCTACCCCTTGATAGTTGGAGGAGTGTACATAAGACCATTCTTTCCTTTGTTCACCGCCAAACTAGGCTGCTTTGGAACTCCTTGGTGATATTTCCCTAGTCCCATACTAGGGAAATACTGCATGTTCTTTATCATCTGATTCACTGGCAGACTCCAGATGGCTTCATAGTTAGCCAGGATTTTCTCCTTTGGAGTTTCTTTGGCAATGGCTGCGCAAGTGGTGTCTATTTCAAAGCCACTTAGTTGGACTTCATGGTCTTGTTCTTCTCTATTTTCAATGTTGGCCAGAATGTTAACCACCTCAGGATCTCCGGCAACTAAGACCACCTTCCCCTCATGAATGAACTTCATTTTTTTATGGAGACTAGAGGACACCACCTTCGTAGGATGCAACTAAGGCCTTCCCAAGAGCATGTTAAAAGCTGCCGGTATATCAATGACTTGGAAATCAACATCATACTTCACCGGGCCAATCTTTATAGGAAGGGTAATGTTGTCAGGGATCTTCCTCTTAGTATTATCGTATGCCCTTATAGTTTGGGTGGTTGGCCTCATTTCTTCCAATTTGACACTGATACTCTTTGCTGATCTCAATGGTAGCACATTCAAAGCACACCCATTGTTAACAAGAACCCGGGGAACTACTTTGTTAAGGCATTCAACTATAATGTGGAGAGCCCGATTGTGTTGGGTTTCCTTAGGAAGCTCAGAATCCGAGAACATCAGGGACTGCACTGCATATGTTGCTCCTACTATATGTGCGAGGTGCGTTGGATTTATCTCGATCGGCACTTACACATTAGCAAGAGACCTCAAGACTACTTTATAGTGCGAAGGGGATGCCATAAACAATCCCCAAATGGAGATATTTGCCTGAGATTTCTTAAGTTGAGCCAAGATTGGGTTCTCTGGCTCTTTCTTTTCCCTGCCAGTTCTGGCCTCATTAGCCATTGGCTACTCTACTGCTAGAGCCTTGCCCTTGTAGTCTTTCCAACTTCTAGTTTCCATCACATTGATTGGTTTTTTTACAATAATCTCGGTGGGATAACTATCTTCATTATCACTGTTGGTTAGGGTGATTATCCCCACCATAAAATCATCTTCTTCAAATTCTCCTTCCCTGCTTGGGGTGGGAAGTCAAGGACCTCCACAAATATCCACCGCCCTGGCTCGTAGCTTCTTAAATGCATTGGAAAACTGTTGGAATGCAGCGTCTACCGCCTCCACGATTGTGTCATCTGATCCTATTTCCTCTAGATCATCCAATTGCTCCCGGTAATAAAGATCACTGACGGTTGCTTCCCCTAACATTTTGTCAATTTCTTCTATCCTTTATTGCATCCTCAATGTGTTGGAATACACTTCACACAGTTTTTCTTCCAACTCAGATGTGGAGTATTGTTCATCCATATAAACTTGCATCGATGTAGACACCCAATTTTGTCACCCTCCTCTGGCTATGATGAAATATGGATCTTGGATGCGACTTCCGACTTGTGATAGATAGAGATGCTGATGGAAACATTCCCCTACCCAAAACC
This sequence comes from Macadamia integrifolia, assembly GCF_013358625.1. Taxonomy (NCBI): domain Eukaryota; kingdom Viridiplantae; phylum Streptophyta; class Magnoliopsida; order Proteales; family Proteaceae; genus Macadamia; species Macadamia integrifolia. Next base: position 115,162 of record NW_024870579.1, read on the forward strand.
TAGGAAATTCCTACGTGGGAGAGAGGAAGGTCTAATTTTGACTTTACATATATGAAGGAATTTGGTCAAGATGACTATACAGATGAATAGTGCTCAAAAATATGATTTTGACGATATATGATACTCCAAAATCAAACAGACGGATCTCCGGTAATCATTCCCAAAAAATCACATTTTTCCTCGCACATGTTGCGCCTTCCTGCACACATGTCGCGTGCATGGACAGTCTCACTGGAAACCTGGAAAAATCTCTCACCTGACCCAAACACCCTAAAATTCATCCCCTACCTACCCGAATGACCCTGAAACACTCCCGGGTCTGAAACCCTAGAAATCCCCGTGTGGGAGGGAAGGGGTCCAATTTTGACTTCTCATATATGAAGGAATCCGGTCAAGAAGACCGTACAGATGGATAGTGCTCAAAAATATAAATCCGACGATATATGATATGCCAAAATCAAACCGATGGATCTCTAGCAATAATTCCTAGAAAATCATGTTTTTTCGCCCGTATGTCCCGCACATCGGCCCAGCCCAGCCCAGCCACCCAACCAGCTGGCCCAGCCAAGCCAGCCAACTAGCCCAACCAAGCTAACTAGCCCAGCCAGCCCAGCCAAGCCTAGCCTGACCGCACACCTGTGCACGGGCCTGCCGCACACTGTGGCGGCTCTGCCGCATGCTGTGCATGGGTCTACTGCAAGCTGTGAGCGGGTCTGCTACACGCTGTGCACGGGCCTACTACACGCTATGTGCGGGCCTACTGTACACTGTGTGTGGGCCCACTGCACACTGTGTATGGGCCTACCGCATGCTGTTCGTGGGCTTGTCGCACGCTATGTATGGCCCCACCCATGCTGTGCGCGGCCCAGCCGCACACTTTATGGCCTTGCCGCACAGTTTGCAGGCCCCAACGCACACCGTGCACACTGTGCCTGCACACCATGCACATCTAGCCCGCACACCATGCACATGGCCCGCACACCATGCACATTGTGCCCGCACACCATGCACACATAGCCCGCACAACTTGCACACATGGCCTGCACACTATGCACACTGTGCCAGCACACAATGCACACATGGCCCGCACACCATGCACACTGTGCTCGCACAACAGGCACACATGGCCCACACACCGTGCACACCGTGCATTGGTGCACCCGTGACATCACTCGCACACCCGATAAAATTTTCTCTCTCCTCTGGCTTTTTCAAAAATTACCTTTTTTGGCAAAATTTCTCCTCTTGCTTTTCTGAAAATCACCTTTGCTGACAAAACCTTCTCTCTCCTCCCACTTTTCTAAAAATTACCTTTTCCAAAAAAACTTTCTCTCTCCTCCTGCTTTTTCAAAAATAGCCTTTTTTGATAAAATTTTCTCTCTCCTGCTTTTTCAAAAATTTATTTTTCCGGTAAAACTTTCTCTCTCCTCCCGTTTTTTCAAAAATCACCTTCTTCCAAGCTAAAATTTCTCTCTCCTCCCATTTTGCCTTCAACCCCCCCTTTACCCATTGGACAAAAATCCTATCTCTTCACTTTAGGCAAGAGCCCCCCTTTCGTCCACTGAATAAAGAGATTCCCCTTCTCCTACTTGGTTGAAAAAAACTATAAATATCCCCCTCTCCCTTAGAAAAAACACACCAACAAACGCTTGAATCCCCTTTCAGAGTGAAATTTTCCTTCCCTCCGCCCTCTTGATTTTCTTCTAATCTTTGGAGTGATCTTTTTCAAGATTTGAAAACTCATTCGGATCTTCGAAGTGTTCTTCGGGATCTTGAAGATCTTCAATCCAAATTCCTAGTTAGATCCAGTTTTTAGCCAAAAATAGTATGTTCTTAAGCCACCTCTCTTGAGTGTTCTTGAGTGTTTTTGAGCATTCTTGAGCGTTCTTGAGATAGAAACCCCCCCTTTTTTTGAGGTTCTTCGGATCTACGAAGAGATATTTGTTAAGATCTGAAACTCTCTTTGGATTTTCACTAGATTATCAACCAATGATCCATCCAAAGTTAGTCTGCTTAATGATAGGGGTGGAAAGGGTTCGATGCCTCTGGTCCACCCAATGTCATAAGCGGGAGATTCATACAAATGGCTTATCGAGAATATTCCCATAAGACATTCCATGTAATAAAGTCATGCTTTCCTTGTTCTTTTCGCACTAGGTGTCCTTCCTCCTAATTTTCTCGAGACTTCTTGGGACTTGACATGACTCTGGCAGGATTGCCCCTGAGTCATGTATTTGGACTTTTTCCTTAAGGAGGAGGGACACCTTTTATCCGAAACCCACTTTAGGAAAGCAATTCTTTACGATGGGAATATAGTGTAGGAACATTCCTTTTCAAGGCATCAAACAAGTTCTACAATTAGCTTGTGGCGTTCCTAGCTTCTTCGTCTATTTTCTACATGATGCGAGAATGCGGTGTATGCAATAGGACCGATGAGGCTTCCTTGACAAGATCTATTTACGCAAGGTACGTGATCCTTTTGATATACCCGTAGGTACAAGATTAAGGGGGTGACTTCCTTACCCACTACTGGTGACTACACACGAGGTTAAGCAATTGGCCACGAGATGGTGGAACTGTGAGTGATTGTGTGTAAAAGTGTAATGTAGGGTAACCATCATTCGATCTTAGAATTTCGTAAAGTGCTCAGACCTCCCCGAGGGTGTTGGAAAAAATATGGACATCCTCATTGTTTGATGACGCATTTAATCTCAGAATGCTATAAAGTGCACGGACCTCCCCGAGGGTGCTGGCATAAATACAACATCCTCTCTCCCCTCTCACGAGCAGTCCCTCAGTGGCCCGAACCCTTCGAGAAGGTTCAAAAGCTAGGGGAATCTGAGAAAAGTCCAGTGAAAGAGAAAAAAACCCCAAAAGTCTATTGATTCGTGCACTATTTCAACAATGCCTAATTTTCAATTTTTAGTAATAATTGTTTCTATTATTTAATATAATTTTATGATTGTTCATGAAACTTTTAAGTATATATATATATATATATATGGGATAAGAGTGAGAAAGCTAGCACTTTGCCCAACCTGTGTTTGACTCTTTCTCCTTTCTAGTGAAAAGACCACCTTCCTTGTAAGACCCAAGAATACGGTAAGTACCAGACCCGCTTGGGAGATCGGTGAGGGTGTGCAAACTTTAGTCCTACATTGCCTAGGGAGAGATTACTGGGCTAGTTAATAACTTTTAGCCTCCTTAACATAACACAATGCATTTTAAAGCTTTGAGGCTCATGGGCTAAAGAGGACAATATTGTGCAAGATTAATGGGGTTGGGGCATTACAAATGGTATCAAAGAAGATCTCGATAGCATGTGGGGCCACAACGGAGATGCTGTATCGAAAGGGGGGAAGTTTGTAAGACCCAAGAATATGGCAAGTACCAGACCCCCTGGGAGATCGGTGAGGTGTCCCCATCAAGAATACGACAAGTACCAAGGGATTTGAGAGATTGGTGAGGGTGTGCAAACTTTAGTCCCACATCACCTGGGGAGAGATTACTGGGCTAGTTAATAACCTCTAACATCTTTAACATGGTACAATACGTTTTAAAGCCTTGAAGCTCATGGGCCAAAGAGGACAATATTGTGCAAGGTTAATGCGGCCGAGGCATTACATTCCTTCCCTTATCTAGTCCCCCCTTCCATGTGTCTGTACCCGCTAGCATTCTGAGAGTGGACAACGTGCCTATCCCTTCCCCAATATATATATATATATATATTGAAGAAAACTGTTAATCTCAACTGTAAGGATTCGTCCCTTAGGCTCATTGATGCCTTGTGGGCCCATCAGACTGTATTCAAGATCGATCTTTGTTAGTCTCCTTACCGTTTGGTGTATGGAAAAGCCTGTCACTTACTAGTTGAGTTTGAGCATAAGGCCTTTTGGGCCATCAAAAAGCTCAACTTTGATTTGTCTGATGCAAGAATTCATCGTATGCTTCAACTATCTGAGTTGGAAGAACTTAGAAATAATGCCTATGAAAGTCAATATATATATATATATATATTTTAAATTAATAAAAATATATCTATATAGCTACGGTTATTCTAAACCATAGTGGAATGTGTGATTAACTCACAAATGATTGATGAAAATATATATATATATATATAAATGGTAAAAACCGTTGCTATAAGTGAAAGTCTGAGAAAAAAATCCCACCTAGGTTATCCTTTTCTAGCACTCATTCCTTTCTTTTGTTTCTTCATTTTATTCTACTCTTTTTTTAACAATGGAAAGAAGAAGTAGACAACAATGTAAGTTTTGTCTTCTCTGTCTTTCTCTCTCTCATTTTACGGATTGTGGGAGAATGGTGGCCAGGTGGGTCGGGAGAGGGGTGGCTTGAGTTGTAGCAAGGGCTACACACAAGGTCTAGACAAGGGGTGGGTGAATGGGATGTTCAGGTGATGGGCAATTGCTGTATGGGCTGGGCAAGAGTGGGGTGGGCTGAGGGCGGAAGAAGGGGCATAGGTAGGGGCAGGGCTGGACATAACCTGCTACATGGTGTGAAGGTGTAGTAGGTGGGGTGGATGATGAGGTATAGGGTGAACGGGTGGTTGGGCTTGGGTGCACAAGGCCAAGGGTAAGGGTTCGCTGGGGCGAGGGGAGGGGGTGTGTTGGCGAAAGGGCAAGGTTGCCCAGAGTAGAATTCTTACTAAAGTAGATTTAATAAACTTAAATAGATCTTAAAATTCAAATTTCATTAAATTTTGGAAAACTATTAATCCATTTCCATCACGGAGATCCCATCACCTCATGTTATTTGTTTTTAGAATGTGACTTTGCAATAAGCGTTTTGGGGGTCATCCTTAACTATTTTTCTTAGAGGTGGTGTGGCTTCCCATCGGTTGAGGAAATATTCTCCTTATGAAGGAGAAAAGTAGGATCTGTCCAATGTAGCAAGGTATGGCTCGCTCTATCAATTATTGTGCCTTACCACATATGGACAGAGAGGAATAGAAGAATTTTTTAAAACCAGCAACAACTGACATCTTATGTGGTGGAAACTATTCTTTGTGATCTATGGGATTTGTCAAATCAGATCTCTATGAAAATACCCTCTGTTGCAGACCTTCTCACCAAAAGGTCAATGGTGGTAGTTGCCAGACCTCCCACAAAAAATATTTTGTAGTTTTTCTTTTGGAATTTTCTGCCTTAGGGATACTTCTAGTTAAACAATGATGGATGTTCAGGAGCAAGTGGAGTTTTGAGAGATGAGGTTGTTTTGTGCAATATGAAGGCATATGACAAACTATTTGGTGGAATTCTTTGCTTTCCTCATTGGGTTGCAAATTGCTAGGGATAAAGGAATTGATAAGTGGTGGATCGAATGCAACTCATAGGCATTTGTACGTTGTATTCGAAATTATTCCTTGGTTCTTTAAAAAAAAATGGTGGCATCTCAGATGGTACCTTGACAACATCATTTGAAAAATATCCCAATGTAACAGGGTGATTAACTTAGTGGCAAATAAATTAGCAAAACATACTGCAAGAACTAGAAATTTGACATCAAGAATATAGGTCCTCAATTCATTAATCATGATTTAAATTGGGACTTTCAACAGAGACAGAGATATCAATTTATGAAATTTTATTTTGATTGGATCGTTACATTTGTTGATGGCCATGCATGCCGAAGGTAGAACTACGGTCCAAGAGTTTTTTTTTTTTAATTTTTTTTTTCTTGTAAGCTCTCATTTTTCCTCAATCTTAATAACATTCATTTGCTAACGTTTAGCTTAAAATTAGTTCAGACATATGCAAAGATTATTGAATGAAAGGAAAATCAAAGTTCTCCAAGGGTCACAAGGAATTCAGACTCTGGGTCTTATAATATTTACTGACGATATCTTCAGCTTCATCAATTCCTCAATTAGGCATGTGAGAAATTTAAACTCATTTCTCTTTAAATATATGGACTTTTCAGGGCAACAAATCATCCTTGAGAGGAGTAAGCTCCTCATGGGTAACATCACTCTAACAAGGAAGGATATCATCTCGGATACATTGAGATCGCAATATGTAATATCCCAACGTGATACTTGGGGGTAAAAATTTTTAAAGATCGCATCAATAAGGAGGTCTTGCTTCCCGTGATGGACAAGATGAAAGCTAGGATGGCAATCTGGAAAGGTAAATTTTTATCAGTGGCTGGCAGAGAGGAGCTAGTTTGATCAGTTATTTAAGTGTATTGGTGGTCTTCTTCCTTTTTTGCCACCATGGGAAAGTGGATGAGGAACTTCATCTTATGGGAAATGTGGTCTCTGTGAAAGCTATTATTGTTAGCTGGGATCAAGTCTACAAATTAAAAGAAGATGGTCGTCTTGGCATTACGAGGTCATGAGATGTCAATAAATCAATGTTATGCAAATGTTATGGAAATTAAAAATGAGAACTTGGTTCCAAGCAGATTTCTAAAAATCCCACTTCATCTAGGATGATGGATCAATAAGGAAGGGGTATATAACATCATCCATTTGGTCGGGGGTTAGAAGGATGTGGAGCTTTATCTCATAGAAGGAAAGTTGGGTCGTGGGTAATGGTAGAATGATAAATTTTTGGAAGGACATGTGGATGGGATCTAGCTTCTGAGGAGATTATAGGTTTGGAAAGAGAATATTTTCTGTAACTCTAACGCTAAGGTGGCTGATTTCATTTCAAATGTTGAATGGAGGCTTCTTAAAGTAGGCTAAAAAATTATGATTAAGGTATACCAGTCAGTGAAATCGGTTGATTACCTAGTTGTTGATCGATTCTATTGGAATTTGAGTACTTCAGGTTGATTCACTCAGTTGTCGGCATAGCAGGAGATCAAAAAATTCTGCCTTAATATCTCTTGTGATTTTGGTATATGGTGTAAGAAATTATAGCTGTGATATGCAGACACTATTCTTGTTTGTCAATTATAGAAGCATAGAGTTTTCCATAAAGTTTTTCTCTTCTGCTAAGATTTTACTAAGCATATCAATTGAGTTCTTTATATAAAGTCTTCCTTATCTATTAACCATACATAAGCAATTTGGATTTCAGAAAGAATTCTTTCCATTAAGATTCTTTGGGTAACTATTCATATCGCTTTTTTTTTCCTACAGTTGTTTGATAATAGTATCATTTTTGTTTAGTCATCATTTTGGTTATTTTATAATGTTAGAATGTTTTACAGTGCATAAGTTTTTAGAGCAATTGCTAGTTTGTAATATCAATAAGATACATTTGATAATTATGACTTGTGTCATTAATATCTATATAAAGTATTTTTATTCTTTGTACTTTTTTTTTATTAGTAAAATGACAAAAGATTGCAGTGAAAAATTTTTTTTTTTAATAAAAATTTCCTTAAGTAGTATAATAAACAATGGTAATGGTGGTACTACCATGGCTAGAGGCAGTTTCAATTCTCTAATTAAAGAAACATGAATGGTTGTATAAACCAACTTTAGTTTTTTTGGATGGACGAATTAGAATCTTTTTATAGAGGGTGAAATTATAGATCTAAAGCTCTTTTTTTTTTTTTTTTTTTTTTTGAATACCTCTAAAGCTCTTATACTATAGTGTATTAATAACATTGTTCTTAAGTAAAGGCCAAATCAAACTATTTTTATCTCTACCCTTCATTTTTAAGAATATTGGAAATATACCAATGACATTCTCATCGTAATCCATATATATCGAATAATACTTTCATCTCCCCTCCTAATATTATCAAGTTAATATTACTCTAAATTTAGACTTTCTTTAAATCTACTGATGGTTATGCCGAAGGTGGAATAGAGGTTCAATGTTTTAGTATATTCATTATATTACACATTCTTTTGTCTATTAAATAAAGTTTACTTGTTGATTCTTAAAGAGTGAGAGAGAAGGAATCTAATAATATTTCTACATTGAAACGTTATCACTGTCTTTCCGAATCTAGTGTATATGGATTTTATAACTCTTAGAACTTTTAGAAAATTACTTTAAGTAGGAAGACACAATTCTATTGTCCCCAAAGAGAGAAGAAAGAAAGTGTTTAAATTTATGATTTTTTAGCTCAGATTTTAATTAAGGAATATCATGTGGTAAGTCTTATTTAACAAAGGAAATTTGTTATAATAATCCTCCTTCATTCTCCATCACTCTCAGCAATTGGTTGCAAATTCATTTTCAATTGATAAGGTGAATTTTTGCATTATCCTCTTCTTTGCCCCTTTAGAATTTCCTACTATCTCAAGAGTGTAAAAAAGAATATGTAAAATAAAATAAATCATAATGAGAAATGAGGTTGACATTTAGTTTTACAATAGACAATTAAGAAATTTTTTAAAACATAAACTCTTTCTCACTTAATCAATTAGAGGAGTAACGCTCTTTTCTTAGATTCTCAAAGAGAATTCACTCCCCAATGTTATTGAGATTGATTTGTTTGTTCCCTCATTTATCCTTTCAATATTTTTATAACACATAATTATTTTCTAGGTGATTGAAATATCTAGTTTAAGAAAGAATTTACTCGCTAGTTAGAGATATTTATGAAAAAAGAAAATAGATTTAACATATTCTAAAACATAATAAATTTTAAATCAATTAGTTATTTTGAGATACATTATATTGTCAAAGGCATCTTGACCTTCTTAATGAATGCTCAAGAAAACTTTGTGCGTGTACCCCAATGTAAAAATGATATGCATGCACATGGCTAGAAACTCTAGAGTTGGGCCTCACTTTTGTAGGTAAAATGTGGCATTAAAAGCTAGGCAGGACACTAGCCAACATTACCCAATATGGCCCTCAATGTTTTCGGGCTCTAGTCACCTAACGATGGGCTTGGGCTTGACCATGAACCTTATGATGTGAACCATGTGTTATCGATATGAAATGGACTACTTTTTATTATTCATCTTATTTTTCGCATTTAATTATTATCCTAGTCTAAGCATACAATTAGTATATGATGGTCTTTCATTTTTCCTACTACTTTGATAAAAGTATCTTTTTCATTCTCATTCAGTATTTCTTTTGTTCAGGAATGCTCTTTTAAGTGCAGGAATGTGCCAAAAAATGGAAAATGATTTACTAGAAAAGATATGGAGGGTTACTGTTTCCAAACGATTAAGAAGCACAAATAAAAATACGGAAAACTATACGATCAGATCAACGATTTACCTGATGTGGTATGTGAGTTTTAGTCTTTGTTATATAAAGGAATAAAAATGGATACAAAAATAGACCTTTTCATAGTATATCACCTATTTTTTATTGCTAATTTTGGCTATGTCATTTATTTGACTCTCTAGTTGATTTACAGGTATGGTGCCTATCATAGTGAGGCGGATGATCCTAACCACAGGCTTGAGAGGAGGTGTGGACCACAGTGACATGAAACCTCTGAAAATTTTTCAGCTTGAAGGTCCAAGCTTCACTCCTAAGGAGGGTCTAGTAGTGGTAATCGGAGGAGGGCATCTTCGAGGTGGTGGTCACATAGCAAATGCCCGAGTTTAGCTTTTTTCTTACATTTCCACCCCTTCCCATCTGTCTTATTGTAGCATATGAAGCTCATCCTTTCCTTCCTCGCCTTAGAGTACTTCATTTCTTCAGGCTCTTTTCTCTTCTCCTTTCTTGAGATTGAATCAATAATCGGAGGCGATAGCTTATAATTATCTTCCAAGCTGGATGCATTCAACAAAAGACCACATTATCAATTTGATTGAGTCTGTTTAGGAATTTTTTTTCTTCCTTTCAGATTTCTCTCTCTGTTGATAGCCATGCCGAAGGTGGAAAAGTGATCTTAAATTTGTGTTGTATTTGCTTTTCGGGTTTGCCTGGACATTATTCATGTATTTCTATTCGATCTTTATATATTTACAAGTCATCCAATGAATTTTGTGGACATTGAAAATGTCGGAACAACAAATGATTTCAGAAATAATGAGATGCTTGGAATGGCTTCTAGAAATATTTGTAGTAGATTTATTAGCTAAAAAGCATTGAAGATGCTCTACTGAGTGGGAAGTGCCTCCAAAATTTTTGTCTCGAAGGATATCACATGGTATGCTCAGGAAAGACCACATTATTGATTTGATTCTGTCTATTTAGGAATGTTTGTCTTTGTTTTGGATAGCTTTCTCGATTGATGGCCATGCCAAAGGTGGAAAAGTGATCTGAAGTCCGTGTTGTATTTTTCGTTCGGGTATGCCTAGACATTATTCATATATTTCTATTTCATCTTTCTTTAATATATAATTTTGTTGACCTTTATGAAAAAAATGGTATGGCTTCTAGAAAGGTTTTATCTCAACAATATTCATGGAGGATTATTCCATTATCTATTCATCAATATGCACCAAGTATTAAATTAAATTTTCTCTTTTGATAGTAGGACAAGTAGTTAAATATCAGATACGTAAGACAGATTCCATCATTCAGCCAGTGAAATGGTGAGATTGAGGTTTTTTTTTTTTTTTTTTTTGAAAGGTTGAGATTGAGTTTGGAGCAATTGCAGCAAGGACATTTATATTATCGATAATACAATCATTCGGATTTTTAGAAGCTCAGGTCTTGTTATCATAATCAAAAGATCCACAAAATATTTTCTCATAAAAGCCGAATCTATTGGAGCTTGAGCCACCATTCAAGATTTGTTGTAATTCCACGTCCAACTCACATTCCTTTTTCATCTATAGATACCTCTTTATGGAGTGCGTCGAAACATATTCCCTTTGAACTCCAACTTCCTTTCAAGAAATATTTGTCCTAGATATGATAAAATTCTAACCACAATAACTGACTTTTCTTATGAAAGAATATGAAGTCGAACTTACTGGATATAGGTCCCCATATTCTACATTTAGTAAAATATACGTATGACCACAAAAATGTTGAATTTTAAAGGAAATGAAATCTACATTTAGTAAGAAACTAGTAATGGTAAGTATATAAACGTTGTTTGTAAAATTTTTTATTATTTTCTATTATAGAGTTATTGGTTAATAGAAAAAGGAGCTAAAATCCTATCCATATTTTCTATCATAATGACTAGTGACAAAGTCATCCATTGGTTGCTACATACCAAGGGTTAAATTTTGAAAAATAAAAAGTTTAACCTTAAACCAATCAACAATGTGACCATCGTCTATTTCCATAGATAAGATGTCACACCCCACTTCCAGTAGAGCCAACCTACCATTAAGAATATCGGCGGTGTGAGTAAGACACCTGTCTTACGAACCTACCAAGATCTCTGATAATAGTACCTTAACATTTCACAATCTCACATCAGAAACCAACCAAGAGCAGTGAAATCAGAGTATAGTAGCGGAATCATAATAAAATGGAGAAATTATCTAATGATAACATTATATCAATAACCAAGTTATTCTGTTTACAATCATTCAAGACATATACATATCGAATTTAAAACATACTATTCATAGACCTGTATCAAAATAATCAAAAATACGTCGAACTCCTCATGGTGCTGCATATGCATAAAGTCACAAGCACAATTTTGGCTATGCTCCTCCGCTTTCGACATCCACCATTCGCTTACTCCGTGCTCAGCCCTGGAGGAAAAATAGTCACTAGCCATAGGCACGACTGTAGTAGCATCATCATCTAAAAAGTGTGCATACGTGGGGTGAGCTTTCCAACTTGCTCAGTGAGGGGTGGGGTCAAGCACATCCAAACAACTGTCTTAGTAATAATATATAATGCATGATAGCGGAAATTAAATACATAGTCCATGATATTCGTGATGCAGTTCATTTTTTTATTATCTACCTAATAATACAACAAAGTCTGGTAAATGCTGCTACACACATTAGGCTGTATCCCTCGTCTCAAAACCACCATCGACTACGCAAGGATACAAACCTTACTCATGAATAGAAGCTTGCCAGTCCCCGTATGCGTCTATGGGCCACCTAGAAAACCCTAATAATCCCCTCCTGGCAGTCACGGCACCGGTACATCATCAGCCACGCCAGACAAGTTTCTACCTCCGACAACAATCACATCGCACCGCGGGTGTGGCATTCTGGAAAGGCACATCGAAGATACCACGATGGGTTATCCAATACCTTAACCCCTGTTAGCAAGGATTCATAGCATAGGGAGTGATACCTAACCACATATATGCTACATACCTTTGTAATGATACAGTTAGTATGAATTACACGATACCAGTAATACATCGGCCACAAAGTGTAATCCATCTCTAAATACAGTCACGGGTACACGATACTGGTAACACATCGGCCATAAAGCGTAACCCAAGACCATTTATCTAATATAGTATTCATATAATAGTTGAGTATGGACTATGTAACACCGGTACCAATCGTCGGCCACAAAGTGTATTCATTTCCAAATATAGTCTCGGAGCACACGATACCGGTAACACATCAGCCACAATGTGTAATCCATAACTACAACTAACTCTAACATGCATAATCAATGTATGAATTAAACATACATATGGTAATTATAGAACCGGTACCACCTCAGCCACGTCGAATTTCATCTCATACATACAAAAAACACGATCACGGTATCGATACCACCTCGGCCATAACGGATCCCACCACACATAACCATAAACATCTCATATCATAATTGTAAAAAATATAACATATGACATGTCATCATTATACTTGAGCAATTAAAATAATCATGTACCATCTTACACATGTGAGCAGTTCTATAATAATAAGACAATCAAAAAAAAAAAATTAACGCAATCATCCCTCACCTTGTTGATCTCTGCTTGTGTTAGGGTTCAAATAAGGCCACCGATCAATCCATTTAGTTTCAATCTTGGGGCTCGTGCGCGTCACTGTCCTAGACACAAGGGCAATCGTACATCAGTATGTGTCGGAAAAATCATGAGACACCCACTTGGGTCACCCCTAAAAGGTACAGACAAGGTTTCCCAGTGACAGTAATGTCACCTGACACACCCACCAGAAACAGGGTATTTCTACCAAAAATATCAGTATTTTTTATGGTGGTGGTGACAGAGAGCTCATTGAGCTCTATGGTTCATCGGAAACAACCCATCAGAAGTAGGCCCAGTGGATCCGGTGGCTTGCTTCTGGTGGTAGTACAGACTGTCCACTCGAATTGGGGCATTCCAACTCAGGCCCGATCACTGGGATTTATTCCATAGAGTTTGTAAGGAATGTTCCTAACATCATTCTAAGCTAATAAAATCCTGATTCCATCAAGCCATTTAGGAGATACATCGATCGAACGATCGAAACCCTAGTTGGTCATTTGGCAATACTTGTTGTCAGAGCTCACCAGGCTTGGTTTGAGCTCGACAACAGCACCGGGAGGGTGGAATACGCATTCCTTGACATCAACATGGTTTGTACAGTAAGATTCCATCCAAACCTAGCTTAATCTAGGTTAGAATGAAGAGAAATAGTGGTGAAGTGAGTGCACTTACCTCTGGCAACGATTCTGACGACTAGGCTGCAGCCAGCACCAAGGTAAGACCTCCTCCTTCTTTTTCCCCTTCTTCTTCTTCCTTCTTCCCCTCTTTCTCTCCTCTACTACATTGGACACAAAGGAAATGAGGAAATGAAATCCTTATTTCCTTCTTATATGTCAAGTTGGACCTTAGGGTCCGTTTGGTTGGACCCTATTCGGACCAATCAGGTTAATACAGGTTTTGGAGCCCCGAGAACCCGACTATTTAGGTCCGCGAAATGCTCATGACATAAGGAAAGTGTGAAGGATGATTTGGGATCATCCGAGACTGCCTACAATTTGAGTGGCGGGACCACAGGCATCAGAACCTTGACAGCAGCCTGTATGGCTCACTGGAAACAACCCACCAGATTCGAGCCTAGAGCTTCCGATGGCATATTTTTGGTGGTCAAGACAGCTTACTGTCTTGATTGCTTGCTATCCACCAGCTGGCCTTGCATGGGTGGCTACCCTCGATTGTGCTAATGGCCTTTCGATAACTTTGGTACATGCCAGGAATTATGTGTGAGGAGTCGGGTCACTTACCGTCTGGGATCAAAAGATATGAACCCCCTCTAGTTAGATTGACACGTAATGCACGAACACTTAGGGTCATCTCTCCCCCTTCAACAATAGGTGGTAGTGAGCCAAAACCAGGCCATGCTTCCAATTTCCAGTCTGAGACCTATCACAATGGTTCAAATTAGATTGAGTCAAGACACGTGTGTAACATTCCCCCCACCTTACAAAAACTTCATCCTTGAAATTGACCATACCTGAAAAATCAAATAATGCAGGGTACTGCTTCATCGTCTCATCTTTCCACTCCCAAGATACTTCCTGCTCAGGGTGGTTCATCCATTTCACCTTGATGAAGGAAACGGTGCAGCTGTGGAGAACATGCTCTTTTTGGTCAATAGTCTTCTCTAGATAGTCCATGTATGAAAAATTCTCATCCAACTCAGGGGATGTGTAAGTCAAGACATGAGTGGGGTCGGAAATGTACTTCCTCAACATGGATACATGGAAGACATCATGTGTACCCTCCAACTTTGGTGGTAAAGCTATTCGATAAGCTACCAGTCTGATCCTTTCTAGTATATCGTACGGTCCTATAAACCTTGGACTAAGCTTTCCCTTCTTGCCAAATAACATCACCCCTTTAACTGGGGAGATCCGCAAGAACACCTTGTATCCAACTCCAAACTCCAGATACTTTCTTCTTACGTCTACATAGCTCTTCTATCTAGACTGAGCTACCTTGATCCTTTCTCTGATCACATTCACCTTTCACTAGTAGCCTGTATCAAATCTAGACCCAAAATATACTGTTCACCAACCTCATCCTAATATAGTGGAGTCCGGCACTTTCTGCCATATTGTGCTTCAAATGGGGATATTCTGATGGTGGCCTAATAACTGTTGTTGTAAGAGAACTCAATAAGGAAAATGTGTTCATCCCAACAGTAACTCATATCTAAGGCACAAGCTTGAAGTAAGTCCTTTAATGTCTGAATAGTCCTTTCCGACTGACCATCAGTCTAGAGGTGAAAGGCTGTACTAAAATTCAGCTGTGTGCCCATAGCTTTCTACACACATGTCTAGAACTTAGAAGTGAATCTGGGATCTCGATCAGAGATGATACTAACTAGTACACCACATAACCTAATGATGTCATCAACATACAACTTAGCTAACTTGTCCATAAAAATGTGATCTTGATTGGGATAAAGTGAGCTACCTTGGTCAAGCAGTTCACAACTACCCAAATGGCATCCATTCCCTTCTGTGTGTGGGGTAGGCCTATGATGAAGTCCATGGTAATATTCTCCCATTTCCACTCTGGAATAGGCAGTGACTACAACAACCCATGGGCCTTTGTCTGTCATCCTTGACTTGCTGGCATGTGAGGCATCTAGACACATGCGTGGCCATATCATTCTTCATTCCTTTCCACCAGTAAGAACTTTTGAGGCCCTTGTACATTTTAGTGCTGCTGGGGTGAATGGAGTATGGAAGTTGTGTGCCTCTCTCTGGCATTGTAATACTAACCTCAAGTGAACAACATGTTCTTCTGCACTCTTAGAGTAGACCAATATATCATCAATGAACACAATTAAAAATTTATCCAAGACATCCTGGAATACCCAGTTCATCAAGTCCATAAATACATCTGGTGCATTGGTTAACCCAAATGAAATCACCATGAACTCATAATGTCCATACCTTGATCTGAAGGCTGTCTTGCTGACATCACTATCCTTGATCCTGAGCTGGTGGTAGCCTGATCTAAGGTCAATCTTGAAAACACCTTGGCACCCTGCAACTGATCAAGTAAATCATCTATCCTTAGCAAAGGATACTGGTTCTTGATGGTTAGCTTATTAAGCTCCCAGTAATCAATGCACAACTTCATACTTCTATCCTTCTTCTTGATGAACAATACTGGTGCTTTCCATGGAGACACACTAGGTCTAATGAATCCCTTCTTCAGAAAGTTCTGAAGTTGCACTGCAATTCTTTCAACTCTATGGGGGCCATGCTGTAAGGGGCCTTTAACACTGGTGCCGAGCCAGGGAGTAGGTCTATAGCAAACTTTGTTTCTTGATCCAGGGGCAAACTTGTCAAGTCATCCGAGAATACATCTGGAAATTCCCTTACCACATCTAGCTCGGTCAATGGCCTCATCTCTATCTCAGTATCCATTACTGATGCTAAGTAGCTTTGACATCCTTTATCTAGTAGCTTCTTTATCTGGGGCAAGGATATAATAACCTTCTTGGGTTTCTTGGGCTTATCCCCTTGGAACACAGACTCATCACCATCACGAGGTATGAAAATGATAGTCTTCTTTGCACACAGCACACTGACTCTGTATGTGGACAACCAGTCCATTCCTAGAATTATGTCAAAGTCGATCATATCCAACTCGATCAAGTGAGCATTCAACTCATACCCACCTATGGTCACTAGACAAGGCTCATAAACATAGTTCAACCTTACTACACTCCCTGTAGGGGTACTCACTGCCAAACACTGAGTCAGCTCCTTGGGTGGAATTCCCATCTTTTTTGTAAATTTCGGTGACACAAATGAGTGTGAGGCTCTCGATTCAAATAACACATGTGCAGGCAATAATGATATCAATAATGTAATTGTCACTACATTAGGTGCAGCCTCGGCATCTTCTGCGGTCATAGCAAACACTCTGCCCTGTGGTCTCTGGCCCTGTGGGGGCTATGTTAGTCTAGGGGTTACATATGTCTACTGGGGCCTAAGTGGCATAGTGTATGGTGCATCTCTTGGCCTTCGGTGGGGGCATGTCCTCGCTAGATGGCCCAGTATATCACAATGAAAGCACCTCGGGCTAGATCCCATAGACTGAGATACAATACTTGATCGGGAGGACTGGGAAGTCTGACTAGCTTCTGGATTTCTGAACTGTATTGGATTTGGGTTGATATAAGGCACTTGGAAGGGTTCTTTGGCTCCCCTAGAATCAGTAGATCCCATCTTTCCCGTTTCTTGTTGGGCCGTGAAATTATCTCTATGCCAGTCTTTAATAGGTTTGGCCACTTGGACCACCTCAACATAGGTCTGTAGTTTCAACCCCATAATGGTTGATCGAATACTTGGCCTCAACCCTTTTTCAAAATTTTTGGCTTTAGCCCTATCCCCTCGGAGATGCTCAGAAGCAAAGTGAAACGGCTCCTCGAAACGTTGCTGGTATTCCAACACTGACTGGGAACCTTACACCAACAGAGAACTCACTCTCTCTCCTATCCCAAAAGCTTTCTGGAAAGTAGTTCTCGAAAAATGCTCCTTTGAATTCTTCCCAAGTGGGGTTCGGGTTGTTAGCCGTCAAAATAGGCTCAGTGGCACTCCACTAATCATCTGCTTCACTCTGTAACTGGTAGCCCACACACAAAATCTTCTGCTCTTCAGTGTAGCCCATCAATCTAAATACCTTCTCCATTCCACCAATCCATCTTGATGGATACAACAGGTCTTGGCCCACCTTGGAGAAGCAAGGGGGCCTAAGCCATTGAAAATTTTCCATCATCTTTGTCAAGTCTGTCCAGCCCTCTACGTGGGTCTGGGCTTGTTCCGGCATCAGGTCTTGCACATGCCCATACACATTTTGATGCCCTTGCCCATGCACTTATGCCCAACCAGATGTTTGAAGGGTAGTCGATCCAATGGGTATTGGAACGGGTGTTGGTGATATTAGCGATGATGCCGATGATGTTGGTGGAGGTGCTGGTGGTGCAAGGGAGGGAGCTATTGGGATTGGTGGTGTCCCACCAACTGACCCACAGGCTATGAGTTCCATAGCTGCCTCCACTTCCCAGGGCACTAGGGGTGCGAGACCTTACGGTCTCAATGATGTTATGGCACACCTAGATACCACCACATCACTTTTGAGGAGCATGAACAGCCACCTCGAGAGCGTGGATAGGACCTATTGTCTCATGGACAGATGTAAGCGATTCTACCTCGATATTCTGGTGCCACCTCTAGGAACACATGGTCCAAACCAGGCTCAAGGCCAAGGACAGAACCAGTAGCAGCAACATTAGCAAGAGTAGTTGCATGTTGCCACTACAGTTTTAGGATTTCCCTTTTCAGTGTTTTTCTTTGAGATTTCATGTTCTAGGTTTAGTTGAACTTTTATGTTCTATCATTTGCTTCAGTTATTTAAATTCCTAGACTTAGGATAGTTAGGATTTCCAGCTTTCAGTATTTTATTTTATGAAAAGGTGTAAGCTTATGTAATTATATTCCTTATTTAATGAAATGGTTTTAACACCTATGCTTGTCTCCTAGTTTGTGCAATTCTATTATTGTTGTCTTGGAATTTTTATTTAAATCTTGATTTCCCTAAGTCATGGTTTAGTCGAGATTGTGAGTTAAGGCAGAGCTTCATGCTCTGATGCCATCGCTGTCACACCCCACTTCCAGTAGACCCAACAAACCATTAGAAATACCGGCGGTGTGAGTAAGACACGTACCTGTCTTATGAACCTATCAAGATCTCTGATAGCAGTACCTTAACATTTTATAATCTCAAATCACAAACCAACCAAAAGCAGCGGAATCAAAGTATAGTAGTGGAATTATAATAAAATGGGCAAATTATCTAATGATAACATTATATCACTAACCGAGTTATTCTGTTTACAATCCTTCAAGACTTATACATATCAAATTTAAAACATATTATTCACAGACCTGTATCAAAATAATCAAAAATATGCTGAACTCCTCATAGTGACGCATATAGACAAAAGTCATAAGCACAATCCTAGCTATGCTCCTCTACTTTCGGCATCCACTAGTCGCTTACTCCATGCTCGGCCCCTGAGGAAAAAGAGTCACTAGCCATAGGCACGATCGTATCAGCATCATCATCTAAAAAGTGTGCATACGTGGGGTGAGCTTTGCAACTCGCTCAGTGAGGGGTGGGGTCAAGCACATCCAAACAACAGTCACAGTAATAATATATGATGCATGATAATAAAAATTAAACATATAGTCCATGATGTTCGTGATGTAGTTCATTTATTTTATTATCCACCTAACAATACAACTAACTCTGGTAAATGCTACTACGGCACATTAGGCTATATCCCTCATCTTAGAACCTCCATCCACTATTCAGGGATACGAATCCTAGCCATGATTAGAAGCTTGCCGGTCCCCATATTCATCCATGGGTCACCTAGAAAACCCCTAATAACACCCTCTTGGTAGTCACGGCACCAATAACACATCGGTCATGCTTGATAGGTTCCCACCTCCGGTAATAATCACATCGTACCGTGGGTGTGGCATTTCAAAAAGGCACTCGAACATACCACAATGGGTTATCCAACACCTTAACCCTTATTGATAAAGGTTCATAGCATAGGGAGTGATACCTAAACATATATATGCTACATGCCTTCAAATAAGGCCACCAATCAATCCACTCAGTTTTGGTCTCGGGGCTCATGCACATCACTGTCCTAGACACAAGGAAAATCGTGCATCAATAAGTGTCAAAAAGATAGGGAGAGGTCCACTTGGGTCACCCCCAAAAGGTACAGACAAGGTTTCCCAGTGATAGTAATGTCATTAGAAACACCCACCGAAAACAAGGTACTTCCACTGAAAATATCAGTGTTGTTTTTGGTGGTGGTGACAGAGAGCTCATTGAGCTCTGTGGTTCACCGGAAACAACCCACCGGAAGCAGGCCCAATGGATCTGGTGGCTTGCTTCCGGTGGCAGTACAAACTGTCCACTTGAATTGTAACTTTTCAGCTCGGGCCCGATCCCCAGGATTTGTTCCATGGAGTTTGTAGGGAATTTTTCTAGCATCATTCTAAGCCAATAAAATCCCAATTCCATGGAGCCATTTGGGAGATACGTCAATTGAATGATCGAAACCCTAGTTGGTCATTTGGCAATTTTTAATGTCGGAGCTCACAGGGCTTGGTTTGAGCTCCCAACACCGGGAGGGCGGAATACGCATTCCCTGACCTCAACATGGTTTGTACACTAAGATTCCATCCAAACCTAACTTAATATAGGTCAAAATGAAGAGAGAGAGTGGTGGAAGTGAGTGCACTTACCTCTGGCAATGATTACGGTGACTAGGTGGCAGCCAACACCAAGGTAAGACCTCCTCCTTCTTCCCCTCCTTCTTCTTCCTTCTTCCCCTCTATCTCTCCTCTCCTACGTTGGACACAAAGGAAATGAGGAAATGAAATCCTCATTTCCTTCTTATATGTTAAGTTGGACCTTAGGGTCCATTTAGGTGGACCCTATTCTGATCGATCAGGTTAATACAACTTTTAGAGCCTGAGAACCTGACTACTTTGGTCTGCGAAATGCTTATAACACAAGAAAAGTGTAAAGAATGATTTGGGATCATCTGAGACTGCCTATGATGTGAGTGATGGGACCCACCGGCATCATAACCTTGATAGCATCCTGTATGGCTCACCAAAAACAGCCCACTGGATTCAGGCCCAGTGCTTCCGATTTCATATTTCTGGTGGTCAAGACAGCTTGTTGCTATCTTGACTACTTTCTATCCACCATCCACCAACTGGCCTTGCACGGGTGGCTGCCCTGGGCAGTGCTCATGGTCTTTTGGCAACTTCGATACTTGCTGGGGATTATGTGTGAGGAGTCGGGTCACTTACCATCAAGGATTGGAAGGTACGAACCGCCTTTAGTTAGATAGACATGCGATGCATGAAAACTTGGGATCATTTCTCCCCCTTCAAAAATGGGTGGCCATGAGCCAAAACCTGACTGTGCTTTCGATCTCTAGTCCGAGACCTATCACAACGGTTCAAATTAGACCGAGTCAGAGCACGGGTGTAACATAAGAGATCCATATCATGTGGCTTCAACCATTTTAAGCTATATGGATTTTTAAAATTGGGTCATGGTTGGGAAGGAACTCTCATTGATTAACTACGTTTCAAGGTCATGGTCATATTCCTATGACCTGGTCCATCGAATTGAGACTTTTATGCTTGTATTTTCAATAACTAAAATTGTCACATCCTGCCTCCTTTATGCTAAGGTATGCGGCTTGGATATCCTTATCTACTCAGCTTAAAAGCACCAGGATCATAAATGTAGTAACTTAATCCACAAATGTCACCAAAATTGCAACTAAACTCAGAGTATGCATATAAAATTTGTACACTTATTATACTATTGGTGATTCACTAAATGATAATTACAATATACCATATTCATTTGAAATAAGACCACATGTATTACAAGATTAGAAATAAGATATAAAGATAAATAATTGAAAATAAAAGATGTGATGTCTATCAGCATCCCCATGCCTCACAGACACAAGTCTCACAATAGCCACTGAAAATCCATTCTTATCTCAGCACTAGTTCCACCATCTAAAAAAGGCGCAACAAATGGGGTGAGCTTACATGAAACCCAGTGAGGGGAGGACATGTAAGCAAAACATAAATAAATATAGATACAACAATAAAGAATAAAAAAATTAAATGAATGTAAATATGATATGGATTATATTATACAAGCCTATCAACAAAACTAATTCAAATTAGGGTCTCAATGCTACAACATCATAGGAGACATCCCTGGTCACAAAAAGCCCATGGGTCACCAACAATATATGCTAGAGTGTATCAAGAGCCTGTAGGTCTTGAAAAACCCATCAGTCACCCTGCAAACCCCTAATGAATAATCCCCCCACAACCATGGTCCCAGAGAACCTATCGGTCTCTCATGTTATAGGATAGCCACAATCCCAGAAATTCCATCGGTCTGGGACAGCCCTTACCTCACCCCTACTGCCAAGGGGTGTGGCACCCGGGTTATTTTCCTAGTTTGATGCAATCTAACAAACCTAGTCAATAGTTTTAGTGCTATTGCAACATAGGTGGTACCCCAGTTATGAATATAGGTTATCGATCCCCGAGGATACAAGCTAGCTATAAGACAAGAGCGTAACAGTTTCGGTACCAAACATTGTTAGTTGGCACACCCCTATTAATAATCCCCTATAATTCCACTACATTGAATCAAAAATCACATTGAGGGTATACCACTACCCCAGAACCAAACCTTCAGAGTAGGGTTTTGTCACGATGTTGGTATCCCCACCACCTCGATCACCAGTAATTTCCCCAACCTAGGACGATTAGACAGTAGGATTAACCAATACGTAAACCCTATTGACAAGAGTTGTAGCACCAGGGTTGTTCTCCTAGCCCAATGCAAACTATCATGACATATGTCACATCACAGTAATACTCACACGCATGCACACAAACAAATCATTATGCATATTAACATCCACAACAATAACAAGTTATAAAATACAATGCACAAAACTAATTTGAATTACAGTTTGAGTGCTACTACAACATAGGTGATATCCTTAGTCCGAAAAATCCCATTGGTTATCCAGCAATATAGGCTAGTTGT
Source organism: Macadamia integrifolia (assembly GCF_013358625.1). Classification (NCBI taxonomy): domain Eukaryota; kingdom Viridiplantae; phylum Streptophyta; class Magnoliopsida; order Proteales; family Proteaceae; genus Macadamia; species Macadamia integrifolia. The sequence continues at coordinate 137,602 of NW_024870579.1, forward strand.
GAGTTAGAAGCCTATAGGTCCCAGGAAACCCATCGATCACCCCAAAAATCCCTAATGAATATTTCCCCCAATAACCATAGTCCCAAAAAATCCATCGGTCTCCTGTGCTGTAGGACAACCATGGTTATGAAAATCCCATCGGTCTCCTATGCTGTGGGGAAGCTAGTACCTTGCCCCTAATGGCAAGGGGTGTAGCACCCATGTTATTTTCCTAGTCCGATGCAATCTAACATGAGTTATATCACATCACATCACGCGCACCCACCCTGTGGGCGTACAGTGTTAGAACCAAACCTTCAGATACGCTATACCCCACACTCACACACCATGGCATGCAGTGTTGGAACCCAAACTTCCGCTACCTTGTATCCCAATCACCAACACCAACACATATGTCACACTCTACCTCAAATATAGGCCAAGGTATGTGGCACTGGATTCTCAACCAAGTCATCCTACCTTTAGTAGGATCATAGACACAGTCTACTATCCTCACAAATTCACGAGATCAACTACTATAAATCAGAGTATGCATATAAAATCCATAATTTAATATAACACATGGTGATCACCATTCTATAGTGACAGGTAATGATACCAGCGAAATTTTAAATTTATTCCCACATATTACATAAATAAATAAATCTTACAATCATTTAGATGATAAATACAATATCAGAAGGAAAATCACATTCTTCTTCACTCTGTCCCGTGAACACGGCCTCACAACCATCACTGACCATATGTCCGTCTTAGCTCTGGTTCAACATATATCCACGAGGAGTGAGCTTCACAAGCCCAGTGACAGAGCAAGCACACACACCTAATCATGATGCAATCACATGCTCACATAAAAGCCACAACAGGAGCTCATGAGTAACCTAATTAAATTCATCTTGGAAAAATACCTTAAATCCTGGTTATCTTGTGGCGGTGATCTCATCGAACCATGGTTCAACATTACCACAGTAAGGAAATCTCTCTCCCTCCCTTATGAAGTACCCGTTGAGAGTGGGGTAGTAAGAAGCAACTATCTTCCTGGTCATCCTTAATACCTTATGTCCCTTGCTAGTGTTGGTATTATTCAATCCTAGAGGTTGAGCAACATACCCCAAGCCGTTTCTTTCTTCACTCATAGCTAGAGTGGGGATCTTTGAGACACCCTGGTGATATTTCCCAAGTCCCATACCAGGAAAGTACTGCATATTCCTCATCATTCGACTAATTTTCCTGGGATGTTTTCTTTGGGAGCCCCTTTGGTGAGGACCACACAAGTTTCTTCTATCTCAAATCCACTGAGTTGGACTTCATCATCTTTCTTTTCTCCCTTTACAATGTTAGCCAAATTATTGACTATTTCGGGGTCCCCTATGACGGTAATCACCTTATCTTCATGTATGAATTTCATCTTTTAATGGAGACTAGATGATACTGCCTTTGCTTGATGTAGCCATGGCCTCCCCAGAAGCATTTTAAAGGATTCCAGTATGTCAATAATTTGGAAATCAACATTAGACCTCATTGGGCCGATCAACACTGCTGAAGTAAGAACCCCAAGGACCTTTCTTTTAGTGTTGTCATATGCTCGTATTGTCTGGATAGATGGCCTCATATCCTCTATATTGATACCGATACTCCTAGCCAACCTCCAAGGTAGGACATTCAAAGCAGACCCATTGTCAATAATCACTTGTGGGATGATCTTGTCAAAACGTTCGACTGTTATATGCAAGGCTCTATTGTGCTATCCTCCTTTTGCTAGCAACTCTGCCTCTATCAACATTAGTGATTACACTGCATACGTCACCCCTATTATCAGTGAGAGCTGTACCGGATTGGTCTCAATAGGTACTTACACATTGGTTAGGGATTTGAGAATGGATTCCCGATGTGAAGGAGATTCCACCAACAACCCCCAAATAGAAACGTTGGCTTGTGCCTTCTTGAGTTGGGCCAAAACGGGGTTCTCGGGCACCTTCCTTGTGCTACTAGCTCCAGCCTCATTGGTGTTTGTTACTCCACCACTAGGGCATTACCCTTATAGTCTTTCCCACTTCGGGTTTCCATCATAATTGGAGGTTTTTTTATGATGATTTATTTTGGGTACTTATCTTCATCATCACTATCTATTATAGTGATTGTCCCAATCATGGGATCCTCTTCTTCTTCAGACTCCCCTTCCCTACGTGGGGTAGGGAGTTGGGGTCCCCCATAGATGTCAAGGGCTCTAGCTCACACTTTCGTAGCTGAGTTAGAAAGGTACTAGAATCCTGCATCCATTGCCTCTTTCAGTGTATCCTCTTCTCCTATTTCTTCAAGGTCTCCCAACTGCTCATTATAGTAGCGATCGTTGATGGCAACTTCTCCCAACATCTGGCTTCTTTCTTCGAAATGGGGTACCATTTCACTTAGGTGACTGTAAATTTCCACCAAATATTCTTCTAGATCTGCCATAGAATTTAAGTGATATTCGAATAGAAGCTCTGGTTCCTCACAATTATCCGTATCCAAATCAGAGGAGGATCCATCTTCTTCCATACGAATTGGTAAGGCCGAATAGATAGCATCTGTTGGGTCAATCATTGGGTCTTCACCTCCTATGGCATATATTGAGTATGCCTCTGGGTCTCCAGGTTCATAGTATATGCCCTTGGGTCGTCGGATTCATAGTATCCAGACTCATCATCTTCATCATTGCTCCAGGCTTCAAAGTTCTTAATATCATCCAAGTTCGCATCGTCATCATTGTCGTCATCATCACCTTCTTCATTGATTTCTTCCTCACTAGGCTCTTCCTCAGATTCTTCATGGCTGTCAAATTCCCTTGTATCCAATGCTTATAGTATTGGGAATGCATGGACCAGAAAATCTCTATAGGATCGGATTATGTTTCATTAGCTTAGACATTAACCATACCAGATTCATCGTCTTTAGTGTCACTTCCTATGTGAACCAGGGATACATGCTCCTTGATCTATTCCCTGATAGCCAGTGCCATTACTGCCTTCAGGATGTCATCTGTAATTTCCTCAATTTCCTTAGGGGTCTCTTCTTGAGAGTCGGATGTCCTGATCAGGGGTGTAGGGTCTATCTCTTGATCCTCTTTTAAAACATTTATTGATCCTATTGATGAAGTCGCTTTCAGAGAAGCTGATAATGTGAGCATATGCTTCCAATCATATCCACTGATCCACCCTTCTTCTGGATCATTCACCCATCCGAGGGAATGAGACTGGGTTAGGGATGATAAGGGGTACGAGGTGGGATGGTAGGAAGAAGATGTGATATGGGAAGTAGGATACCATGATGAAGATAGAGGGTCGTAGGATGATGGAGGATAGGAGGTGGGGTATTCTGATGAAGATAAAGGGTGATAGGATGATGATGGAATTCTCGATCTCTGGTGATATGACGAAAAAGGGGATAATGGCAAAGGTGGATGATATGAAGCAATTGATTCTTCCAGTGGAGTTGGTGATGAAGGGGGAAACATGGGTACTTGGTTTTCATACTCTGACTGTTCTCCTGAAGATTCTTCTTGACTCTGGATCTTTCTCTCATGATTTTCCTATAGGTATGAGCATTTAAATGGCCTTTGTGCATCCTTGGCCCGATAAGCTGAGTGGGGTCACTTTCCATTGACTCTCCTTCCAACACAATAACCATACCATAATCTAAGAGTGGATTGGTATTGACATTGGGAGGCTATTTAACTTTAACCTTAATGGTTTTGTAGTCCACCAAGTCTTGGATTGCATGCTGCAGGCGTAAACATCTTTTGGTGGTGTGTCCCTTTTAAGTGTGGTAGGCACAATACTCATAATCCTTATACCAAGCTGGAGGAGAATTACAAACCACTCTTGGAGCTATGGTCCCCAACAAGCCTTACTTCTTAAACTTCTTGTACACTGATGCCAAAGGCATTTTTAACTCTGTGAATTGCCCCCTTGAGCGGGGAGCCTTTCTGGGAAGATCCAACTGCAATACAAATGGCTGAGTGTGAACTATTTGTCGTTGACTACTAGACTGTGTTTACCACATTGGTCTCAGGGCTCTTTCCTCATCCCATTTTGGCACCTTTCCCTGAATCTTAAGACATCCCTTGATACTGGTGTCTCTCAAGATCTTGTTCTCAACCATAGTTCTTGTGGCGATCAATGCCTCAAAGGTTTGAAGGTGCTACTAATAAATAACATCATAACAAGGCCTAGAGAGATTCTCAATCAACATTTCTACTTGTTTTATTTTTGAGGGCCGATCCTCCATTTTGGCAACCTTTTCCCTGAACCTCATCAAGAAAGTGGTGAACCCCTCCTTGGGTTGCTATCCCAATGTTTGAAGCTCCCGTTGCTTCACATCTACATTAATGTTGTAAGAGTACTATTTAGTGAAGGCTTTCACAATGCCTGACCAATTCTAGGTTTGTGCTGGCTTCAATTGGGTGAGCCATCTCAAGGCGACTCTGGATAATGTCAACATGAATGCCTAACCTATCTGATCATCATCACACTGCCATGATTATGCAACACTAAGAAATACCTTCAGATGGGCCTTAGGGTCTCCTGAACCATCAAACTTATCTGTCTGCCATTTGAAATTTTTGAGAATTCTTGTCCCAGAGAAGAAACTCATATCATTAGATCCTGTTCCTTGGCCCTCTTAGCATTTTCCTGCTCAGACTATATTTTTGAGCTTTTCCAGCTGTTCTCTCATCCTTCCTTCTCTTTCGATTTCGGGAGGCTCTCTCTAAGCATGTGCTATGAATTCTTCCTCTTCGTCCTCTATTATGACTTTTGGTGGAGGGACTCGGTTATAAGCCCCCTGTAGACCAGTTGGTCGAGTTGGTGAAGCTCTTTGTTGACCGGTTTACCGGATGGGTGAGACACCTGGCCTAGTTGGTTTTGACTCTTCTGTGGGAGGAATCGTATCAACTCTTGGAGGGTTCTCTAATAGGTGCAAAACTCGTGCCAACCCATGTTTAACTTCAGCCATTTCTATTTATAGCATCTCTACTGGACGAACCCATGCTGGCTCAAGCATTTCATTGTTAGTTGGATCCATATGGACCGAGCTATGATCACTAGGAGAAAGACAATCTTGAAGAGATGATGGAGGGGATATTGGACTTAAGCAAGTCAACCGATTGCCCTGATGTGTCCAGACGGATCGTGAAAAATCCTTGAGATGTGGAATTGTGCCTAAATCATGAGTGATTTATTTTAGGATTCTTGTATTCTCACCCCTTTATGCATTCATTCACTCATTTATCAATCAATGATTCATCCAAAGTTAGTCCACTTGATGATAGGGAGTGGATCAGGGTCAATGCCCCTAGTCCACTCAATGTCATTAAGTGGGAAATACACATAAATATCTTGGATAGATTCCATGTCAATAAAGTCATGCTTTTCTTAATCTTACCCCACTATGTGACCTTCATCATAGTTTCCTCGAGTCCTTGAACAACTCGAGACTTTGCATGACTTTTGACGGGGATCACCCTAGAGTCATATGTACCAAGTCATCCACACATCATTACTAAGGAGGAAGGACACCCTTTTATCCAAAACCCACTTAGGAGAGCATTTTCTTATGACTAGAATGCATCGTAGGAAGATTCCTTCCCAAGACCTCAAACAAGTTCTACTAGTTAGCTTGTGGTGTTTCTAGCTTTCTCTATCTATTTTCTACATGATGCGAGTATGCAATGGATGCAATAGGACCGAATAGGCTTCCTTGATAGGATCTATATATGCAAGATACGAGATCCTTTTGATATACCTGAGGGTACAAGATCAAAGGGGGTAACATCCTTGCTCATTACTCATGACTACACACAAGGTTCAGCAACTAGTTATGGGGGTGATTGAACCGTGAGTGATTGTGTGCATAAGTGTAATATGGGGGTCACTATCATTCGATCCCAGAATGTTATAAAGTGCGTAGATCTCCATGTACAGGAAGTGGCTATCAATTGCACTCAGAGTACTTTCCATGACTTGCATTGACCTCTCCGAGGGTGCAAGCATGACAGTGAGTCCCTCGCTAAATGATTTCAGTTTGAGCACAATGCATGATGCAATACGAATATATTTACAAACATGGGTTAGCCAAACATGTTCTCACACAAGTGTGGTGGAAAATTTTCTTACATTTATAGGTAACATCTAGTTTCGGAAGCTTGACAAGTCTCTAATGGAATCGCCACTATAAGGGTAGTGGCCAATGGGACTCCTCCTCGTTTTGGGCCCTCTTTCCTCTGTATATATTTCTCTTCTGATGTGTGTGGTTCTGCAGTCCCTGCACCATTGTATCATTTCTCGGAGATACGTGGAGGCCTATTTTGCAGGAGTGTGGGGGGTCATCACTAAGATGGGTAATTGATGATGGTCAAACACGGGGGATTGGGATCATATAAAAGGGGTTTGGAGTTGTCACCTAGGATTATGTGCCTAGGACTCGGAAGTGGGCCTAATTCTTAAGAAAAGGGCCCAAAAATTGGTCTATTCCAAAGAATAGGGTACGTGTCAGGTTGTAGAATTAGGAAGGTGTTAGATACCCAATCCACCTAGTTCAACTGGTCTTCCTACTAGATGCTTAAGAATGAACATTTTCCTCAATTATTTCTATATCGCATGCATGGCTAAATTATGACACATATATACACTGAAAAGGGGTAATTACATATGTACACTAAAACAAGTTAAATAAAGGATCTACATTATGCTAATTTGGGTGAGTGATTATACCTGAGCTTAACCCCTGTTTTAGGTTAAGAGGAGTGGGCCCCGACTGATGCGAGTATATGGACTTTCTCGTGAATTCTCTCTGCTCAGGGGAAGGTGGTCTTGACCTCCAACTTCCTTTCTTTAGAGATGCTGACTGTGGTGATCTTTCTGGTATTTGGACAGAGGTTCAGCTAGGGAAGAGTGTTTCCCGAGCTGGTAATCTGGTAGAATTTCGACAAAACTTCAACTTAAAGAAAAACTGGTTTTTTGGACTTAGTATTTGGGCAGAGCTTTGGCTTGGGAATGTGATAAAAGGCTGAGACTTTAGTGAAATTTTGGCAGAGCTTCGACTAGGGAAGGCTAAGGAAAGGCTAAAGCTTAGGTGGCATTTTGGCAGAGTTTTGACAATGTGAGGGCTATTAGAAGGCCAAGGCTTGGGCAGCACTTCAAAATTTGACTAGATCATGGGTCTAGTAACTAGCATCCCAGCACGGATCCCAAAAATCTAGCCATCATAAAAAGGGCCAAGCAAGCCAAGGGAAGGGGCTATAGGGGGCCAACAAGAGCAAGGGAGGGGTCAACAAGTGCAAGAGGGAGATGGGGTTCACTCACCTAAGCGAGGGGGTAGGTATACCAACCAAGTGTGTCTTGGGGTGGTAAATAGTTCCCTATTTATAGAATTTTGGATCCCAAGGAGTGAAATCTGGATTCGTACTGAGGTTTTTTATGGGGCCATAAGGTTATTCGCGGGGCCGCAGGGGATCCACGGAGCCTCAGGAGAAGATTCCAATCTAAGGGTGTTTTGGGGGATTTAGTCTTCTAGGGATGATTATGAGAGATCTGATGGTCCGATTTTGACGTATCATATATCGTTGAAATCGTATTCTCAGACATTATCCATCTGTACGGTCACTTTTGAGTTGATCCCTTCATATATGCTATGTTATAATCAAATCCCTTTTTTCTCTAGTTCTAGGGTTTTTAGGGTTTATGGGTGTGTATAGGGGTGTTTCAAGGTTTGGATCACCTTAGTCAATTGCCATCTATGTAGACTAGAGGCAAGTGGATGTGCCCACGATCTGCAAGTCATCATAGCCGGGGAGGGTGACAAAATTGGGTGTCTACACCCACCTTCCCACTTATCAAGACTACCAATTGGGAGGGGGATTTGGTGTAGGAGACTTACCCTAGCAAGGTTGGTGGCTCAATTTGAGTCTATGAATTTTTCTTTATGAAATTCCCACCTAAAATATCCAATTTGGGTAACTAAACCCTCGAAATGGTGAACCTTGCCCAAATCTCTTATAACCAATCATTCAAACCAAAATTGGGTTGGGAATAATGAAATTAAATGCATATATAGTGATTTGGGGTGACCACATAAGCCATTGGTGGTCACCACATAAACCCTCAACTGAATTTCCAAAATTTTAGCTTAACCTAAACTTGAACTTTGGGGATTTTGAGTACATTGTGTAACCTAGCTTAACTAACCCACTAAGCACACTAAATCTAAGTTAATGGTGAACATCCCCTATGTATAAATCAACCTTATAATTGTAAAACCCCTAACTTAAGAATGATTCAAAGGAAAGAAAAATAGGAAATGAAGCTGGAATGTGTACCTTTGGATCCCACTTCCATATAGATGACTAATTTGCTCAAAACCTTATGTATCCTAGAAGTAGAATCAAGAAGTGACGGGACAACGCAGAACGAGGTCATCGGATGTCTACCGACACTTAAAATTAAAGGTGAGGGGAATTTATGTGATTTTATGGAATGTTTACATTATGATGCATATGTAGATGAATAATGTCATTTTTCATATATAACTTTATTACTTGTGGTGAATGTTGATGTGGTGTGATGGTATGAATTGTGGTTGTGCATACGTGTGTGAGACTGGGATGCAGGGTAGCCAAAGGTTGGATTCTAGCACTACATGCCCATGGTGTGTGAGTGTGGGGTATAGGATGGCCGAATGTTGGTTCTCGCACTGTATGCCCATGGGGTGTGTAAGTGTGATTGTAATGTGTTTGGCATGTTAGAATGCATTGGGCTAGGATAACCACCCTGGTGCTACAACCCTTGCCAATAGGGGTTTACGTACTGGCTAATCCTATCGTCTGATGGTCTGAGGTTGGGCATGATTTCCGGTGACTGAGGTGGTGGGGATTTTAGTTTCATGACAAACTCCCACGCGATGATGGATTTGGTGGTGGGTATAGATGTTGGATTCGATGTAGTGGTATAATAGGAGATTATTAATAGGGTTTGGTAGGTAACAATGTCAAAATCGACACTCTCCTGACTCGCAACTAGTGGTATCCTTAGGGATCGATAACGTACCTTCGTGACTGGAGACAACACCTATGTTGTAGTAGCACTAATATCCACTTTGGACTTAGAATTTGTTGCTTAAAATTGTTTGCTAATAATTGGATCATGTCAATTCATTCATCTAATTGCACTCATCTTGTTATGATTGAGCATTTATATTTATCTTTGTTTCATTTTATGGATTGTTATGATTGCTTCTATGTTATTCCTCATTGGGCTTCGTGGAAGCTTACCCTCGTTGTTTTCCCTTTTAAATGTTGATTCAGGGAACCATCCAGAGTATGTGGCTAAGGAGCCGGATCTCTACTGAGGTGACCACAAGGATGAGGAGCCAGCCACACACGAGGATGGTTGCATATGTAATGACTGTGCCTTTGGAGCACATTGAGGATGAGAGTATTATCTTCTATTTTTTATTCCTTTTGTACATATCAAATGTAGCCCTAAGGGCATAACTGTTATTATGTTTTGCTTTGAAAACATTCTTTTTGTGTAATTATGGTAAATATCATTAGACTTCACCAGTTGTGTATATTTTTATTGTTATCATCTATGTGATTGTAGAATCATTTCATAGCTTTATGAATTTAAAGTACAGCATCGTGGATCCTGAATGGATTATGGACACGTGTCTGTGTCCATGTCACCAGCCTTCAGGTTAGTGGAGGCAAGGTGTTGATGCATTTGGGTGATGGGTTTAGAAGATATATCTTCTGATTTGGTTCATTATTTACTTTCCTTTTTAGTTAGAAATTAGTTTGATAGGAGATTTTATTTTAGTTGCTATATAGGAAAGTTTCCAATTAATTTAGCTTCTATTAATTGATGGTCTTTTCCTTTAAGTAGTCATGTAAGACAATATGAAATTTCAATTTTATTTTTTAAAGATTTTGAATAAATTGAAAGATTTTAGGTGTGAACCATGGCTACCAAGGGTGATCCTTTTCTTCCCCCTTTCTAGTTTCTCCTTCCTTAATCTCTTTCTTTTCTTCTTCCCTCCTTATTTTCCTCTCTTTTTCATTAGTTTTCCTTGCTAGCTAAAGACCATGTTCTGCGTGATACCCACAAAAACTAGAGAAATCTTCACTGAAGCATTGGTCTCCAAACGATTGACCCTAGGAGTTAGGTCGAAGGTAGAATATACCTAGGCAATTCACCCTCTCTGAACCTTAGGTCATCACGCCTTCTTGGTGGTGATAAATCAAATCTCCAACTGGGCTAAACCCTAAGACTAGGAGTTAATTCCTTGGGGAGTTTCTTCAACTGAAATCAGCAAGTTGTCGTCCCTGGTAGAGTCGTGAGGTTGATGGTAACCAAGTATTTGAATTCCACTTAAGTCCTTGTTTAATTTTTATTTACCCCTAAGCCCATGTCTCTTGTTTTACAGTAAAACCCATGCACTTAAACTTTATTTCAGTTTAACCCTATTACCATATTTTTATTCCATAATTGACCCTTCTCTTAAAAGTTAATTCTTGTTAAGTCATTAGGCAATTATTTCACTCTAAAAGGCTCCTAAATTGTACCAAAAATTATAATATTGCCACTGGTATGCCTAGATTGAAATATTTGTTCTAATTGAGGGCTTATAAGTGACCCGATTTCCCTTGGATCCCCATCAAGTGATACAAATCAGATTTCCTATAATTTTCCTAATCATGACAGGTCACATCACCAATGCCGAGCTACAAAAATTATACCATGAGTTAGCTGAGGGTCAACGAGTGCTATGTGAGAATCAATAGAATATTGATTCTAGGCATGAGAGGAATGAAGCCAAGTTTGATAAATTTATGGAAGAGATGATTACCTTTATGAAGTAGTCCGACAAGCGAGATGAAAAAGGATCCTCTACACTACCTCCTCAATTCAATACCTTGTGGATCGAAGGTACACGTCATCAATGGCAATTTAATCCAGTTGTCCCTCAAGATGTTACCCGGTAATTTTCTAATAGGGATTATGGCATCAAAGTTAAGGTTCCAGAGTTCAATAGTGAAAAGGGACTTGAAAATTTCCTTGACTGGCTTACCAAATTGGAGAGAATTTTTGCTTATAAATCTTTTCTGGGTAAGAAGAAGTGTGAACTCATCCTCACCAAGTTTATTGGGTATGCATGTTCATGGTGGGATGATATACTGCATGCAAGGTTTGTCAGAAGACTTGGACCCGTTACTAATTGGGAGGTCATGAAGCAGATCCTGACTGAGAAGTTTGTTCCTCTTAATTATGAGAAGGTGATGTTCTATAAATTGCTTAATTTGCAACAAGGGAACAAGGATGTGGATATGTACACCCTCAAATTCCACAAAATGTCTTTAAGGTGTCACATTCAGGAAATAGACCAGTAACGGGTGATGTGATATATCAGTGGGCTAATTACTGAGATCCGGCACGAATTGGCCAACATTGAATTCAGATCCATTGACATGGCAGCGGCTCATGCCAAGATAGCTAAAGAGAAGTCCATTTATTGAAAGAATATGCTCAAGACTCCTTCATTTTATTGACCTCCACCACGTATGGAGGAAAAGAAGTCTGAAGCTCGTAGAGTTAAGAAAAAAGGTTAGAGTTCAACAAGGACAATGATCAGATGAAGAATATCAGATGCCATAGTTGTGGCAAGAAGGGTCACTATTCCAACTAGTGTTCTTATAGGGCTCGTTCTGTGAATGCAATAGAGAAGCAACCGATAGAGAAGAGTGATGATGTTGATTCCACTTTATATCCTTATCCCCTCGATGATGATGATGAGGATGTAGCAGCTCATTCTATTAGTTTTACATCCTTCTCAAACAAATTAGTTGACAAGGCTCCTCTCTTTGGACAAAAGGGTACTCTCCTCACGGTTCTGATCCTATTGATGTTCATACAGTTGTTGATACCAGGGTAGAAGCAAACTTTATCTCTATTGAATTTGTTTGAGCACACAACCTTCCATAGAAGCAATTTTTTAAGAAGATTCACGTGTAAGGTTTTGGACCCAGAACTCAAGAAGAGGCCACTGCAGTTGCTCGAGTACACTTACAGTTTGGGCTATTACAATACCATATAACTTGCTTGGTCACCCCATTGGAGCACTGCGACATCCTTCTAGGGGTGACCTTGGTAGTGACATGTTGGTATCCTCTATGATGGTGCATGAAACACCATCAAGGTGAAACAAGGAGGTCGCATGTATGTAATGAAGCCACATGCATTATCAGATATGCCACGTCGTTGACTAACTCCTGCTCCAGTGAAATATCAACCTACTATTGCACCCGTGCTCTGACTTGATCTAATTTGAATTGTTGTGATAGGTCTCAGACTGAAAATTGGACACATGGTCAGGTTTTGGCATACTATCACCCATTTCTAAAGAGGGAGAGATGACCCCACATGTCCATGCATCGTGTGCCAGTCTAACTGGAGGGGATTCGTACCTTTTGATCCCAGATGGTAAGCGACCCAACTCCTCACACATGAATCCCAGCATATATTGGTGTTACCGAAAGGCCTTAAGCATGCCCAAGGGCAACCACCCGTGCAAGACCAACTGTGGCACAACAAGCAGTCAAGACAACAAGCTATCTTTACCACCGGAAATATGCCATCAGATCCACTGGGCTGAATCCGGTGGGTTATTTTCGGTGAACATAATAGGCTTCGATCATGGTGTCGATGCCTGTGGTTCCTGCTACTCATATCATAAAAGTCTCTGATGATCCCAAAGTCGCATTAACCCGATCGGTTCGAATAGGGTCTGACCAAAGAGACCCTAAGGTCCCATTTAACACTCAAGTAAGAAATGAGGAATTAATTTCCTCATTTCTCTTGGGTCCAACATAAGAGAGGAGAGAAAGAGGAGAGGAAGGAAAAAGAAGAAAGGGAATAAGAAAGAGAAAGGTTTACCTTGGTGCCGGCTGCCACCTAGTCGTCGTAATCGCTGCTGGAGGTAAGTGCAACTTCTCATGCCACTCTCTTCTTCATTCTGACCTAGACAAAGCTAGGTATGGATGGAATCTAGTGTACGAACCATGTTGAGGTTGTAGAATACGTGTTCTACCCTCCTGGTGTTGTTGTCGAGCTCGAACTAAGCCCGATGAGCTCTGGCAACAGGTATTACCAAAAGACCAACTAGGGTTTCGATCGTTCGATCGACGTTTCTCCCAAACGGCTTAGTGGATTCAAGATTTTATTGGCTTAGAATGATGCTAGGAGAATTCCTTACAAACTGCACAGAACAAATCCTTGTGCTCGGACCCGAGCTGGAAAGCCCTAAAATGGGTGGACTATTCTGACCCACCACCGAAAATAGCCCACTGGATCCATTGGACCTGCTTCCGGTGGCATATATCCAATGGATCACAAAGGCTTGTGAGCTCTCTGTCACCACCACTGGAAACAACACTGATATTTTCGGTGGAAATATCCTGTTTCTGGTGGGTATTTTCGATGACATTATTGTCACTGATGGATTTTTTCTGCACCCTTTGGGGGTGACCCATGTGGGTCCCTCCGATGTTTTCGACACATATTGATGTTCGGTTCCCTTTGTGTATAGGGCAGTGATGCACATAGACCCCGAAGTCAGAATTGAGTTGGTTGACCGGTGGTCGTACTTGAACCCTAACACACTCGAACATAAACCAGGTGAGGAATGGACTGTGATTATTTTTGGAATGTTTATTATTATTAAATTGCTCACATGCTTAGAAATTATGTTTAATTGTAATTGCTCAAATACGATGAGGATATGTTACATTGTAATTTTACGATTATGATATGAATGGTATAGAGATGTATGATGGGATCCGGTGTGGTCGAGGTGGTACCAGTACTATAATCACCGTGTGTTTGGTTGTTTGTGTGAGACAGAATTTGGCATGGCCAATGTGGTACCAGTGCCGTGATTGATGCATGTATGTTTTATTCATGTATTGATTATGTGTATTAGAGTTAGTTGTCGTGCGTTACACTTTATAGCCAAGGTCTCACTAGTATCATGTACCCCAGGATTGCATTTGGGAATAGATACGCTTTGTGGCTGAGGATTGGTACCAGTGTTACGTAGTCCATACTCAACTGTGATATGCATGCTAGATTAGGTAAACGGTCTTAGGTTTCACTTTGTGGCCAAGGTCTCGCTGGTATCGTGTACCTGGGACTATATTTGGAGATGGATTACACTTTTTAGCCAAGGTCTTGCCAGTATCATGTAATTGATACTAACTGTATCACTATGAAGGCATGTAGCATATATGTGGTAAGGTATCACTTCCTATGCTATAAACCCTTGCCAACAAGGGTTGAGGTGTTGGAAAACCCATTGTGGTATGTTCGATGTGCTTTTCTAGAATGCCACACCCGTGGTATGATGTGATTGTTGCCAGGGGCGGGAACCTGTCCGGCATGGCCGATGTGTTACCGGTGTCGTGACTGTCAGGAGGGGGTTATCAGGGGTTTACTGGGTGACCTATGGATGCATACGGGGACCGACAGGCTTCTATTCATGGCTAGGGTTTGTATCCTTACATAGTCGATGGCAGTTCAGAGACGAAGGATACAGCCTAATGTGTCGTAGTAGCATTTACCAGACTTAGTTTGTATTGTTAGGTGGATAATAAATAAATGAACTGCATCATGAGCATCATGGACTATATGTTTAATTTTCCCTATCATGCATCATGAATTATTATTACTATTGTCTTATTGGATGTAATTGAACCCCACCCCTCACTGAGCGAGTTAGAAAGCTCACCCCACGTATACGCACTTTTTAGATGATTATGTAGGTACGATCGTGCCTATGGCTAGTGATTCTCTTTCTTCCTAACCCGAGTATAGAGTGAGAGACTGGTGGATGCCAGACGCAGAGGAGCATGGCCAAGATTGTGCTTATGACTTTTATGCATACACAGTGCCATGAGGTGTTCGGCGTATTTTTGATTATGTTGATACAGATCTGTGAATATTATGTTTTAAACTTGATATATGTAAGTCTCGAAGGATTGTAAACAAAATAACTTGGTTATTTATATTATGTTTATCATTAAATAATTTCTTCATTTATTCTGATGATTTCGCTACTTATGGTTGGTTTGTGATGTGAGATTATGAAATGTTAAGGTACTGTTATCAGAGATCTTGGTAGGTTCATAAGACATATACGTGTCTTACTCACACCATCAGTATTCCTAATGATAAGTTGGGTCTACTGGAAGTGGGGTGTGACAGCAATGGTATCAGAGCATGAAGCTCTACCTTAACTTACAATCTCAATCGAACCATGACTTGGGGAAATTAGGATTAAATAAAAATCTCAGGACAACAATAATAGAAATTACACAATTAGGAGACAATTATAGGTGTCAAAGCCATTTCATTATAATAGAGAACTTGATTACACAGCTTACACTTTTTACAAAATTAAAGTACGAAAAACAGGAAATCCTAACTAGCCTAAAGACTAGGAATGTAAATGACAGTAAATAAAATTTCAACTAAACCTAGAACATGAAATCTCAAAGAAAAACATGGAAAGGGAAATCCTAAAAGCTACAGTGGTAAACATGCCACTACTCTTCCTACTCTTGTTGCTGTTGCTAGTTCTATCCTTGGCCTTGGGCTTGGTTCAGACCACGCATTCTTGGAGAAGGTACCAAAATACCAAGATGGAAGACCATCGCCTGCATCTGTGCCTCTAGGGAGGTCACTCTATTGTCCATAAGTCAATCGGTCCTATCTATGCTATTAAGGCGGCCATCTACGCTCCTTATTAGTGATGTGGTGGTGTCTAGGCGGGCCATAACATCATTGAGACCGTAAGGCCTCGTACCCCTAGTGCGCCGAGAAGTAGAAGTAGCCATAAAACCCATAGCTTGGGGATCAGGTGGTGGAACCCCACTAACCCCAGCAGCTTCTCCTCCTGCACCACCAACACCTCCACCAACATTACCGATATTACTGCCAATATTATCGACACCACCACTTTCTACCTCCATTGGTTGCTGACCCTCCCCCGGAATAGGTGTCACCTCCCTCATATTTAGGGTCATCTTCCTCAGAGAATCTTTGTTGAATTCTATTACCTCTTCACCCAAGCGTGCATCTCCCTTTAAATCCACCTCGAAGCAACGGAAGATGTCAGTCAATATTCTCTTATAGCATAGGTTCCCAACTCGACGATCCTACCCCTCGGACTAAGTTACCATGGTCCACATCAGGAGGTAAGGGAGATGTATCTGTGCCCCCATGTACACACAGTAGGTCACATAAGTGTGCAGTGCGGATACCTTATTGTAGTGCCCACAAGTCGGAAGGACATTCAATTGAACCGCATGGCAAATGACCTTTGGAGTAACAAGATAGTTGACTGAACGGTTCCATCCCTTGGCCTCCTTATTCAGCATGTTGTTTATCTCCTGAAAGGTATCGGGACTCTGGAAGTTGTAAGCTGGAGTCCGAGGTGGGTAGTACACCAAGTCACCCGCATTGCTAGCCATTTGAATACTAGCCAACTGCCCCATGTTAAAGGAGATCTCCACCCCCTTCACATAGGAGGTAATCCGCATCTCTTTAGTACCCCAGTTCATTCATTATTGGTTGGAGTAGAATAACCTGACTAGTATAGGGTAGTAGTACTTGTTGGGTTTCAAGATGCAGTACCACACGACTTCGTCAAACCGTTGGTGGAGGCAGAATGCACGAAAGTCATTTATCATCATATAGACTCCCGGGTCCACATTGCGGTGCTCAAAGAGTTCCCAACGGTCTATCTCAGCCACAGAGCGGAACAAGATTGGGTTGAACTAAGCAGCGACATCTTGCTCCTCTTGTTCAACAGCACATCGGGTATGTACACGGTGCCCAGACATTGTTGGAATATGATTCCTAAGGATTTAAGAATAAAAACCTAGTTCAATGGCTGAATGTAAAGCTCACAGAGGAGAAAATCACAAAACTAGGTTACAGAGAGGAGAAACATACCTTTGGTGCAAATTCGGTGCCAATCAATCGCGAAATAGAGAGAGTAAGGTAGGGAATTGGTTGAAATGTCCTCTTTGGCCATTTCCACACCTTTTCAACAAGTTAGAATAAGGTTTTGTACAATGAAACCCAAACCCGAGCCTATTTATAGCCATTTTGGAACCATCGGAAACAACCCACTGGAAACACTGGACTTGCTTTTGGTGCCTATTTCCGGTGAAATGAAAAGTCCCAATTTGCTCTATGTTTTACCCACCAAAAATAACACTGATATTTCTGGTGGATTAAGGCATATTTCTACCATATTTCCGGTGAGAAGTCCTCCTATTTTCGGTGGACTAATTTGGAAAATAAATTATTTTATTTTTCAAATCTAAATTTTTATTTTGTTACTTTAATGGTTTATCCCTTTGGGATACATGTGCGATCGGATCCTAATATGCATGGACCCCACTTATGCATGCTCTAACCCTAATTTTTCCTATCGTATATGTGTGGGACCCACTATGTATACATGTATTCCAATTACAGGCAACCTTGTATATACATGTGCACTAATCGGATTCCTCCACAGGAGTCATGTCGCGCTGAAACACCTAGTCCCAATCCCAATCCCAATCATGCCCGTCACCTCCTGGTTCCCCTACACGGAATCACGATAGACCCCGTAATGCAACCCTGACTCTGTCGGTACTTACAGCCCATGATGTGGCATCCATCATGGATAACATAATGCGAGGAGTTGAGGAACGAAAAAACCAGTTTATGATTGGGATCGATAATAGGATCCAAGCGGCAATGGAGGCCCATAATGCACCACCCGCACCTCCTTCTCCACCAGCACCCATTCCAATACCCACTGGATCAGCTACTCTTCAAATGTCTGGTGGGTCACAATTACATGGGCAAGAGCATCAGAATGTGCATGGGCATGTGCAAAACCCTATGCCGAAACAAGCCCAGGCCCATATGGAGGGCTGGATAGAATTAAAGAAAATGATGGGGAAGTTTCAATGACTTAGGTCCCCATGCTTGTCAAAGGTGGGCCAAGACCCATTGTATCCATCAAGATGGATTGGTGGAATGGAGAAAGTTTATAGACTGATGGGCTGCACTGATGAGAAGAAAATTTTGTGTGCGGGCTATTAGTTACAGAATGAAGTGGATGATTGGTGGAGTGCCACCGAGCCTATTCTGAGGGCTAGTAACCTGAACTCCACTTGGGCAAACTTCAAAGGGGCCTTCTTTGAGAACTATTTTCCAAAAAACTTTCAGGATAGGAGAGAGAGTGAGTTCTCCCAATTGGTTCAAGGTTTCCAGTCTATGCTCGAGTATCAACAACTCTTCGAGGAGCTATTCTATTTTTCTCTTGAGCATCTCAAAGGTGATAGAGCTAAAGTGAAGAAGTTTGAGAAAGGTTTAAGGCCAAGTATTGGGTCAACCATTGTGGGGTTGAAACTGCAGACCTATGCTGGTTGAAATGGCCAAATCTATTGAAGACCGGCATAAAGATACCTTCACGGCCTAGCAAGGAATGGGATAGAGGCCAATGGGATCTATTGATTCTAGGGGAGGCAACAAACCTTTCTGAGTTGCCCTATGTCAACCCAACTTCGGTCCAATTCAGGAAGCCTGAAGCTAATCAAACTTCCCAGTCCTCCTGATCTAGTGTTGTATCTCAATTTTTGGAATCGAGCCTAAGGTGCTTTCATTGCTATCATCCAGGCCATATGGCGAGGACATGCCCCCACCGGAGGTCAGGTGATGCACCATACACTATGCCACCTAGGCCCCTGTAGACATATGCAGCCCCTAGACCAGCATAGCGCCTACAGAGCTAGAGACCATAGAGCAGATTATTTGCTATGACTGTAAAAGATGCTGAGGCTGCACCCGGTGTAGTGATAGGTGCATTATTGATATCATTATTGCCTGCACATGTGTTATTTGACTCAGGAGGCTCACATTCGTTCGTGTCATAGGCATTTATGAAGAAGATGAGAATTCCACCCAAGGGACTGACTCAATGTTTAACTATGAGCACCCCTACAGGAAGTGTAGTAGGTCTGAGCTACGTGTATGAGCCTTGTCCAGTGACTATAGGTGAACATGAGTTGAATGCTCACTTGATCGAGTTGGATATGTCGACTTTGATGTGATTTTAGGAATGCACTGGTTGTTCGCATACAGAGCTAGTGTGCCATGTGTAGAGAAGACTATAATTTTCTGACCTCATGATGATGATGAGTTTGTGTTCCAAGGGGATAAGCCCAAAGAAACCCAAGAAGGTTATCATATCCGCTCTCCAAATGAAGAAGTTAATAGATAAGGGATGTCAATGCTACTTAGCATCTATGATGGATACTGAGATAGAGATGAGACCATTGACCGAGCTTGATGTGGTGAGAAAAACTTTCGATATATTCTCGGATGACTTGACAGATTTACCCCCAAACCGAGAGACAGAGTTTACTATAGACCTACTCCCCAGCTTGGCACTAGTGTCAAAGGCCCCTTACCGCATGGCCCCCACAGAGTTGAAGGAATTACAGGTGCAACTTCAGGATCATCTAAAGAAGGAATTTATTAGACCTAGTGTGTCTCCATGGGGAGCACCGGTATTGTTCGTCAAGAAGAAAGACGAAAGTATGAGATTGTGCATTGATTACCAAGAGATTAATAAGCTAACCATTAAGAACCAGTATCCTTTGCCAATGGTAGATAATTTATTTGATCAGTTGCAGGGTGCTAAGGTATTCTCCAAGATCAACCTTAGATCAACCACCAGCTCATGATCAAGGATAGTGATGTCAGTAAGACAGCCTTCTGATCAAGGTAGGGACATTATGATTTCTTGGTGATGTCATTTAGGTTGACTAATGCACCGGCTATATTTATGGACTTGATGAACCGGGTATTCCAGGATGTCTTAGACAAGTTTGTGTTTGTATTCATTGATGACATTTTGGTCTACTCCAAGAGTGCAGAGGAACATGTTGTTCAACTGAGGTTAGTACTGCAACGGTTGAGGGAGAAGCAACTCTATACCAAATTCAGCAAGTGCAAGTTTTGGTTGTTATAGGTGGCATTCCTAGGCCACATTGATTCAGACAAGGGTATAGAGGTTGACCCAGGGAAGGTGAAAGCAGTTCTAGAATGGGAGACTCCCAAGAGTGTAGCAGATAAATATAGTTTTCTGGGATTGGCAAGATACTATAGGAGGTTTATTGAAAACTTCTCCCGTATTGCTACCCCAATGACTCGACTCATATGAAAGGGTGTAAAGTTTGAGTGGTTCGATGCTTGTGAGAAGAGTTTCAAGAAACTAAGGCAAAGGTTGGTATCAGCTCTAGTTTTGACTATTTTGATCGGTACAGATAGTATGGTTGTGTATAGTGATGCCTCCAAGCTAGGATTGGGTTATGTATTGATGTAGCACGGGAAGGTCATTGCTTATGCATCTCGTCAGCTAAAGGATTATGAGAAGAACTATCCCACCCATGATTTGGAGTTGGCAATTGTGAATTTTGCACTGAAAAGCTAGAGACACTACCTATATGGTGAGAAGAGTGAGATCTTCAGTGACCATAAGAGCTTTAAGTACTTCTTCACCCAAAAAGAGCTCAACATGAGATAGAGGCATTGGTTAAAGCTGATGAAGGATTATGATTATACTATCCACTATCACTCAGGAAAGGCCAATGTGGTAGCTAATGCACTTAGTAAAAAATCCCAACCACTAACATTTGCATCACTGACCACCAATGAACATCTCATTGGGGAGGCCAAGAAGTTAGACTTGGAGCTATTAGTGGAAGGTGTCACTTTATCACTATCGACATTGGTGGTACAGCCTAGTCTGGTGGATAGGATCACTGCAGCTCAGGGTAATGATGTAGAGTTACAGAAGTTGATAGCAGAATGCTAGGAAGAAACCCAAAAGGACCCAAATTTCTCTATAATTGAAAGCGGGATTCTCAAGTTCAAAGGGAGGTTGTGTGTGCCCAGTGATGGTGATTTGAGAGATACAGTTTTGATAGAGGCACATACCTCTCCATACTCCATTCACCCCGACAGCACTAAAATGTACAAGGACCTCAAAGGCTCCTACTGGTGGAAAGGAATGAAGAATGATGTAGCCACGCATGTGTTTAGATGCTTCACATGCCAGCAAATCAAGGCTGAAAGACAAAGGCCCCATGGGTTATTACAGTCCCTACCTATTTCGGAGTGGAAATGGGAGAATATTACCATGGACTTCGTCACAGGCCTACCCCACACATAGAAGGGTATGGATGCCATTTAGGTAGTTATGGATCACTTAACCAAGGCAGCTTACTTTATCCCAATCAAGATCACATCTTCTATGGACAAGTTTGCCAAGTTATATGTTGATAACATCATCAGATTGCATGATGTGCCAGTTAATATCATCTCTAATCGAGATCCCAAGTTCATTTCCAAGTTCTGGATATGTTTGTAGAAGGCTATGGGCACAAAGTTGAATTTCAGCATAACCTTTCACCCTCAGACCGATGGTCAGTTGAAAAGGACTATTCATACATTGGAGGACCTACTCCGAGCATGTGCCCTGGATATGAGTTATAGTTGGGATGGTCACATTTCCCTTATTGAGTTCTCCTACAACAATAGTTATCAGGCCACCATTGGAATGTCCCCATTCGAGGCACAGTATGGTAGGAAGTGCCAAACTCCACTCTATTGGGATGAGGTTGGTGTACAACATATTTTGGACCTAGACTTGATACAGGCTACCAGTGAGAAGGTGAACGTGGTCAGAGAAAGGATCAAGGTAGCTCAGTCCAGGCAGAAAAGCTATACAGATGTCAGAAGGAAACATCTGAAGTTTGGTGTTGGAGACAAGGTGTTCTTACGGATCTCCCCAGTTAAAGGAGTGATGCGGTTCGGAAAGAAGGGAAAACTTAGTCTGAAGTTCATGGGACCATACGACATACTGGAGAGGATCAGACTGGTAGCTTATCGGATAGCTTTAGCACCAGAGTTGGAGGGTACACATAATGTCTTCCATGTTTCTATGTTAAAAAAGTACATTCCCGACCCCACTCACCTCTTGACTTACATACCCCGTGAGTTGGATGAGGATTTTGCCTATGTGGAGTTTTTGAAGAAGATTTTTGATCGGAAAGAGCATGTTCTCTGCAACCGCACTATTTCCTTCGTCAAAGTGAAATAGATGAACCACCCCGAGTAGGAAGCATCTTGGGAGCGAGAAGATGAGATGATAAAGCAGTATCCTAGATTGTTTGATTTTCTAGGTATGTTCAATTTCAAGGATAAAATTCTTGTAATGTGGGGGGATTGTTACACTCGTGCCCTGACTCAGCCTAATTTGAACTGTTGTGATAGGTCTCGAATGGAAAATCAAAAGTACTTCTAGGTTTTGGCTCATAGCTGCCCATTGCCGAAGGGGGAGAGATGACCCCACAAGTTCCTGCATAGCGTGCCAATCTAACTGGAGGGGATTCATACCTTTCGATCCCAGACAGAAAGTGAGCTGACTCCTCACACATGAATGCTGGCACATATTGATGTTGTCAAAAAGCCTTGAGCATGGAAGAGGGTAACCACCTATGTAAGACCAACTATGGCACAGCAAGCAGTCAAGACAGCTGTCTTGACCACCAGAAATATGCCACCGGATCCACTGGGGTTGAATCCGGTGGACTGTTTCCACTAAACAAAACAGGCTGTTGTTATGGTGTTGATGCTTGTGGGTCTCGCCATTCGCATTATAAATAGTCTCAGATGATCCCAAATCATCCCTTACATTTTCCTCGTGACATGAACACGTTTTGGACTTAAGTGGTTGGGTTCTCGAGCTTCGAAAGTCGCATTAACCCGATCGATTCGAATAGGGTCCGACCAAATAGACCCTAAGGTCCCATTTAACACTTAAGTAAGAAATGAGGAATTCATTTCCTCATTCTCTTGTGTCCAACGTAAGGGAGGAGAGAAAGAGGAGAGGAAGGAAGAAGAAGAAAGAGGAAGGTTTACCTTGGTACCGACTGCCGCCTAGTCGTCGTAATCACTGTTAGAGTTAAGTGTAACCTCTCATGCCACTCTCTCTCTTCATTCTAACCTGGAAAAAGCTAGGTATGGATGGAATCTAGTGTATGAACCATGTTGAGGTCGTAGAATGCGTGTTCTACCCTCTTGGTATTGTTACCGAGCTCGAACCAAGCCCAATAAGCTCTGGCAACTGGTATTGCCAAAAGACTAACAGGTATTCCCAAACGGCTAGGTGGAGTCAGGATTTTATTGGCTTAGAATGATGCTAGGAGCATTCCCTACAAACTCCATGAAACAAATCCTGGCGATCGGGGTCGAGCCAGAAAGCCCCAAAATGGGTGGATTGTTCTGAACCACCACCAGAAACAACCCACCGAATCCACTAGACCTGCTTCCGGTGGCATATTTCCAATGGATCATAGAGGTTTGTGAGCTCTATGTCACCACCACCAAAAACAGCATTGATCTTTTCAGTGGAAATATCCTGTTTCCAGTGGGTGTTTCCAATGACATTACTGTCATTGATGGATTTTGTCTGTACCCTTTGGGGGTGACCCATGTGGGTCCCTTCCGATGTTTTCAACACGTGTTGATATTTGGTTCTCTTTGTGTATAGGACAGTGACGCACATGAACCCCGAAGTCAAAATTGAGTTGGTCGACCGGTGGTCGTACTTAAACCCTAACACACTCGAACATAAGCTAAGTGAGGGATGGACTACGATTATTTTTGGAATGTTTATTATTATTAAATTACTCACATGCTTAGAAATTACATATATGTTACATTGTCATTTTACAATTATGATATGAATGGTATGGAGATGTATAATGGGATCCAGTGTGGCCAAGGTGGTACCGGTACCGTGATCGCCATGTGTTTGGTTGTATGTGTGAGACAGAATCCGATATGGCTGAGGTGGTACCAGTGCCATGATTGCTGTATGTATGTTGTATTCATAAATTGATTATGTGCATTAGAGTTAGTTGTAGTTACGTGTTACACTTTATGGCCAAGGTCTCACTGGTATTGTGTACCCCGGGATTGCATTTGGGAATGGATACGCTTCGTGGCTGATGATTGGTACCGGTATTGCGTACTCCATACACAACTGTGATATGCATGCTAGACTAGGTAAACGGTCTCGTGTTTCACTTTACGACTAAGGTCTCACTGGTATCATGTACCTGGGGCTGTATTTGGAGATGGATTACACTTTGTGGCTAATGTCTTGCCGGTATCATTTAATTCATACTAATTGTATCATTATGAAAGCATGTAGCATATATGTGGTTAGGTATCACTCCCTATGCTACGAATCCTTGCCAACAGGGGTTGAGGTGTTGGATAACCCATTGTGGTATGTTCAATGTGCCTTACCCGAATGCCACACATAAGGTACGATGTGATTGTTGCTGGAGGCGGGAACCTATCCGAGATGGCCGATGTGTAACCGATGTCGTGACTGCCAAGGGGGGTTATCAGGGGTTTGCTGGGTGACCTATGGATGGATATGGGGACCCGCAGGCTTCTATTCATAGCTAGGGTTTGTATCCTTGTGCAGTCGATGGCGGTTCAGAGACGAAGGATACAACCTAATGTGTCGTAGTAGCATTTACTAGACTTAGTTTGTATTGTTAGGTGGATAATAAATAAATGAGCTGCATCACAAGCATCATGGACCATGTATTTAATTTCCGCTATCATGCATCGTGAATTATTATTACTATTGTCTTTTTGGATGTGCTTGAACCCCACCCCTCATTGAGCGAGTTGGAAAGCTCACCCCAAGTATACACATTTTTTAGATGATGTTGTAGGTACGGTAGTGCCTATGGCTAGTGATTCTCTTTCCTTCGGACCTGAGTATGGAGTGAGAGACTGGTGGATGCCAGATGCAGAGGAGCATGGCTAGGACTGTGCTTGTGACTTTTGTGCATACGCAGCGCCATGAGGTGTTCAGCGTATTTTTTATTATGTTGATACAGGTCTATGAATATTATATTTTAAACTTGATATATGTAAAGTCTTGAAGGATTGTAAATAGAATAACTTGGTAATTGATATTATGTTTATCATTAGATAATTTCCCCATTTATTCTAATGATTCCTCTATTATACTCTGATTCCGCTGCTTATGGTTGGTTTGTGATGTGAGATTGTGAAATGTTAAGGTACTACTATTAGAGATCCTGGTAGGTTCATAAGATAGGTACATGTGTCTTACTCACACCGCCAATATTCCTAATGGTTAGTTGGGTCTACTGGAAGTGGGGTGTGGCACCTACTCTCTCTCTTTATGGAATTACATTCCCGTCATTTACTTCATGATATGTGCCACCTCATCGGCGAGTGAGTTACAAGGGTATCTTAGGATCATAACCTAACTCGATGGAATCAAGTTCTTTTAAGAATGGGAGAGCTAATGCAGTTGGGCGATGGGTTTAAAGGAAATATCTTTTGATTTGGTTCATTATTTACTTTCCCTTTTAGTTAGAAATTAGTTTGATAGGAAATTTTATTTCAGTTGTGATTTAAGAAATTTTCCAATTAATTTAGCTTCCATTAATTGATGGTATTTTCCTTTAAGTGGTCATGTAAGACAATATGAAATTTTCGTTTTGGTTTTCGAATATTTTGAATGAATTGAAAGATTTTGGGTGTGATCACACCATGGCTACCGTGGGTGATCCTTTTCTTCCCCCTTTCTATCTTCTCCTTCCCTGATCTCTTTCTTTTCTTCTTCCCTCCTTATTTTCCTCTCCTTTTCACTATTTTTCCTTACTTGCTAAATGCCCTGTTCTGGGTGATACCTACTAGAACTGGAGAAATCTTCACTGAAGCATTGGTCTCCAAACGATTGACCCTAGGAGTTGGGTCGAAGGTAGACTATAACTAGGCGATTCACCCTCTCTGAACCTTAGGTCATCACGCCTTCTCAGTGGTGATAAATCAAATCTCCAATTGGGCTAAACCGTAACTTCCGCCAGGTTCAGGTTGTAGGATTCTCCTAAGGCTTGTTGCATCTACTTCTAGTCTGAAAGTAGTTGGAAACCAGAGTGCTTCGACCCTCGATCTCTCTTCCAAAGTGTTGGATCGATTGAAATTCTACTGGGGGAGTTTCTTCAACTGAAATCAGCAAGTTGTCATACCTGGTGGAGTCGTGAGGTTGATGGTAAGCAAGTATTTGAATTCCACTTAAGTCCTTATTTAATTCTTATTTACCCCTAAGCCCATGTCTCTTGTTTTACAGTGAAACCCCTGCATTTGAACTTTATTTCAGTTTAACCCAATTACCATATTTTTATTCTAGCACTGATCCTTCTCTTAGGAGTTAATTCCTGTTAAGTCTTTAGGCAATTACTTCACTCTAAAAGGCTCCTAACTTGTACTAGAAATTACAATATTGCCATTGGTTTGTCTAAATTAAAATATTTGTTCTAATTGAGGACCCATAAGGGCCACGATTTCCCTCAAATCCGCAACAAGTGTGACAAGCAGCATCTCTGCCAACCTGTCATTTACAAAGGAAAAAATTCATATTCTAGTCAGTCAAACACAACTGTTTAATTTCCTTATAAACAGGGAAGCTCTTAGAAAAAAAATCAGAAATTAGAACACACTTTAAGGAATGTGTTGCTGGTGTATGAAATCAGTATGCAAGTTTTACCAAAGGCATCATCCCGACTGTGATGTACTTAATGAAGCAAGAGCACTCTTTTCTACAAGTGAAGCTTCAAAACTCCTTCCAACAATAGACCAGCTACTCGACCGATGCCCATGTCTTCCTTCTCTCCTCTTTCATATTTTGTCTTCTCTCAACTACACATCTGCCAGTAAAGAGAACCACTGAAAACCCCATTTGTCATCAGCCTCTATCAAGTTTCCAAATCCTAATGCATACAAAAAAAACACACACACACACGCAGCAAAAGGAACAACAATCTCTTCTGAAGGGGGAGGGTACAAAAGTATGAGGGGGGGAGAGAGAGAGAGAGAGGTATGGATGCAATGTTTGACAGAGGGACAATGAGGAAGGGACATGTGACACTAAGCACAAACAGAATATCTCAACTAACTCTTTTTGTCTTACACAATTTCTTGCAATTTGATCTATCACACCCCACTTCCAGTAGAGCCAACTTACCATTAGGAATACCGGTGGTGTGAGTAAGACACGTACCTGTCTTACAAACCTAGCGGGATCTTTGATAGCAGTACCTTAACATTTCACAATCTCACATCACAAACCAACTAAAAGTAGCAGAATTAGAGTACAATAGCAGAATCATCACTAAAATGGGAAAATGTATAATGATAAAATATATTCCATAATCGAGTTATTCTGTTACAATCATCCATAATGTATAAATAATAAGTTCAAAAATGTACCATCCACAAGCTCGTACCAAAATAATCAAAAATACGTCGAACACCTCATGGTGCCGCGTATGCACAATAATCACCAGTTACTCACTCTGTACTCAGGTTTGGAGGAAAGAAAGACACTAGCCATAGGCATGACCGTACCTGCATCATCATCTAAAAAGTGTGATATATGAGATGAGCTTTCCAACTCGCTCAACGAGGGTTGGGGTTCAAGAAATCCAAGTAAAACAATCACAGTAATAATTTATGATGCATGATAACATAAATTAATCACATAGTCCATGATGCTCGTGAGGTAATTCATTTATTTTATTATCCACCTAACAATACAACTAAGTATGGTAAATGCTACCACGGCACATTAGGTTGTATCCCTTGTCTCAGAACCTCCATTGACTACGCAGGGATACAAACCTTAGCCATGAATAGAAGCCTGCCGGTCCCTATACATGTCCATAGGTCACCCAGCAAACCCCTGATAACCCTGTCCTACTTTTCATGGCACTGGTATCAATCATCGGCCACACCTGACAAGTTCCCACCTCTGACAACAATCACATCGTACCGTGGGTGTGGCATTCTGGAAAGGCACATCGAACATACCACAATGGGTTATCCAACACCTTAAACCTTGTTGGCAAGGGTTCGTAGCATAGGGAGTGATACCTAACCACATATAAGCCACATGCCTTCATAATGATATAGTTAGTATAAATTACACAATACCGGTAACACATCGGTCACAAAGTGTAACCCGTAACCATTTACCTAATCTAGCATACATTTAACAGTTGAGTATGGACTACGCAACATCGGTACCAATCATTGGCCACAAAGCGTATCCATTTCCAAATGTAGTCCCGGAGTACATGACCGATAACACAGCGGCCACAAGGTATAATCCACAACTACAACTAACTCTAATGCACATAATCAATGCATGAATGCAATAAGTATATGAAAATCACGGCCTTGGTACCACCTTGGCCATACTGGATTTCATCTCATACATACAACAAACACACGGTGATCACGGTATCAGTACCACCTTGGCCACACTGGATCCCGCCATACATCTCCACAATATTTCATATAAATTCAGTAAAAATGTAATATGTGATAGCATACCATCATCATTTGAGCAATTAATAAGCATGTCTATTCCTACACATGAGAGCAGTTCTATAATAATAAAACAATCCCAAAAATAAAGTAACCATCCCTCACCTTATTTATGTTTGTGTGTGTTAGGGTTCAAGTATGGCCACTGATTGAGCAACTCAACTTTGACCTCGGGGCACGTGCTCATCACTGTCCTAGACACAAAGGTAATTATATGTCAATACGTGTCAGGAACATTGGGAGGGACCCACATGGGTCACCCCTAAAGGGTACAGATAAGATCCATCATTGACAGTAATGTCACCGGAAACACCCACCAGAAATAGACACTTCCCACTTGAAATGTGACACCCCACTTCCAGTAAACCCAACTTACCCTTAGGAATACTGGCGATGTGAGTAAGACACGTACCTATCTTACAAACCTACCAGGATCTCTAATAGTAGTACCTTAACATTTCACAATCTCATATCACAAACCAACCAAAAGCAGCGGAATCAGAGTATAATAATTGAATCACCAAAATAAATGGGGAAATATCTAATGATAATATAATATCAATAAATGAGTTATTCTGTACAAAAACCCTTTAAGACTTACACATATAAATTTTAAGAACATAATATCCACAGGCCGGTATCAAAATAATCAAAAATACACTGAACACCTCATGGTGCCGCGTATACACAAAAGTCACAAGCACAGTCCTGGCTATGCTCCTCCGCTTTCGGCATCCACCAATTGCTCACTCTATACTCGGGTCTGGAGGAAAGAGAATCACTAGTCATAGGCATGACTGTACCTACATCATCATCGAAAAAGTATGTATACGTGGGGTAAGCTTTCTAACTCGCTCAGTTAGGCGTGGGGTTCAAGCACATCCAAGCAAAACAATCGTAGTAATAATTTATGATGCATGATAATAGAAATTAAACATATAGTCTATGATGCTCGTGATGTACTTCATTTATTTTATTATCCACCTAACAATACAATTAAGTCTGGTAAATGCTACTACGGCACATTAGGCTAAATCCCTTGTCTTGGAACGGCCATCGACTATACAGGGATACAACCTTAGTTGTGAATAGAAGCTTATCAGTCTCTGTATGTGTCCCAGGGTCACCCAACAAACCCCTGATAACCCCCTGCTAGCAGTCATGGCACCGGTACATCATCGGCCACACCGGATAGGTTCTCACCTTCGGTAACAATCACATCGTACTGTAGGTGTAGCATTCAAGAAGGGCACATCGAACATACCACAATGGGTTATCCAACACCTTAACCCCTATTGGCAAGGTTCATAGCATAGGGAGTTATACCTAACCACATATATGCTACATGCCTTCATAATGATACAGTTAGTATGAATTACACGATACCGGTAATACATCGGCCATAAAGTATAATCCATCTCCAAATATAGTCACGGGTACACGATACCGAAAACACATCAGCCACAAAGTGTAATCCATGACCATTTACTTAATCTAGCATGCATATTACAGTTGAGTACGGACTACGCAACACCGGTACCAATCGTCGGCCATGAAGCGTATCCATTTCCAAATGTAGTCCGGAAGCACATGATACCGATAACACATCGGCCATAAGGTGTAATCCACGACTACAACTAACTCTAATGTACATAATTAATGCATGAATGTGACACACATACGGTAATCATGGCACCGGTACCACCTCAGCCACACCGGATTCCATCTCATACATATAACAAACACACGATGATCACGATATCGAAACCACCTTGGCCACACCAGATCCCACCATACATATCAATAAACATTTCATATCAAATCCATAAGAATGTAACATATGATAAATCATCATCATCATGTGAGCAATATAATTAAACATATTAAATCTATGCATGTGAGCAATTCTAGAATAATAAACATTCCCAAAATAAAGCAATCCATCCCTCACCTTGTTTATCTTTATGTGTGTTAGGGTTCCAGTAAGGCCACCGATCAATCAGCTCAATTTTGATCTTGGGGCTCTAGAGCATCACTGTCCTAGACACAAGGGCAATCGAACATCAATACGTGTCAAAAAGATCAGGAGGGGCCCACTTGGGTCACTCCCAAAAGGTATAAATAACGTTTTCTAGTGACAGTAATGTCACCAGAAACACCCATCGAAAACAGGGTCTTTCCACCGAAAATATCAATCCTGTTTCCAATAGTTGTGGCAGAGAGCTCATTGAGCTCTTTGGTTCATTGGAAACAACCCACTGGAAGCAGGCCCAATGTTTCTGGTGGCTTCCTTTCGATGGCAGTACAGAACTGTCCACTCGAATTGGGGCTTTTCGGCTCGAGCCTGATTGTCGAGATTTATTCCATGAAGTTTATAGGGAATGTTGCTAGCATCATTCTAAGCAAAAAAAATCCCAATTCCACTAAGCCATTTTGGAGATACGTCGATCGAATGATCGAAACCTTAGTTGATCATTTGGTAATACTTGTTGTCAGAACTCACCGGGCTTGGTTTGAACTTGGCAACGACACCGGGGAGGTGGAATAGGCATTCCCCAACCTCAAGAGGGTTTGTGCACTAAGATCATAACCTTACCTAGCTTACCCTATGTCAAAATGAATAGTGAGGGTAGTAAGAATGATTACACTTTCCTCCGGCAGCGATTTCGACAACTAGGTGGTAGCCGGCACCAATGTAAGTCTTCCCCCTCTTCTTTGTTCCTCTCCTCTTTCTCTCCTCTCCTATGTTGAGTACAAATGAAATAAGGAAATGAAATCCTCATTTCCTTCTTATGTATTAAGTTGGACCTTAGGGTCCATTTGGTTGGACCCCATTCGGACCCATCAGGTTAATACGCCTTTCGGAGCCTGAGAACCCGACCACTTAGGTTTGAAATGTGCTCACGTCACGAGGAAGATGTGGAGGATGATTTGGGATCATCTGAGACTATCTCTGATGCGAGTGGCGGGACTCATGGACATCGAAACCTTGACAGCAGCCTATTTGGCTCACCAAAAATAGTTCACCGGATTCAGGCACAGTGCTTCCAGTAGCTTATTTTCGGTGGTCAAGATAGCTTACTATCTTGACTACTTGATGTCCACCAACTAGTCTTGCACGGTTAGTTGCCCTTGGCCATGCTTATGGTCTTCCGACAACTTTGATACGTGCCAGGATTTATGTGTGAGGAATCGAGTCGCTTACCTTCTGGGGTCAGAAGGTATGAACCCCCTCCAGTTAGATTGGCATGCGATGCATGAACACTTGGGGTCATCTTTCCCCCTTCGACAATGGGTAGTCGTGAGCCAAAACCCAGCCGTGCTTCTGATCTCTGGTCTGAGACCTATCACAATGGTTCAAATTAGACCGAGTCAAGGCACAGGTGTAACAAGAAATATCAGTTTTGTTCTGGTGGGTGTAGAGGGCTCCTACGGATCAAGGGTTCACCAAAAACAGCCCACTAGAAGCAGGTCCAGTGTTTCTAGTGGCTTACTTTTGGTGATAGTACAGCACTGTCCCGTGGATTGGGGCTTTTTAGCTCGGGCCCGATCGTAAGGATTTATTCTATGGAGTTTGTAGGGAATGTTCCTAGCATCATTCTAAGCTAATAAAAGATTGATTCCATTGAGTTGTTTAGGAGATATATCGATTGAACAATGGAAACCCTAGTTGGTCATTTGGCCAATCTTGTTGCCGGAGTTCACCGGACTTGATTTGAGCTCGGTAATGACACTGAGGAGGTGGAACACCCATTCCTTGAGCTCAACATGGTTGTACACTAAGATTCCATCCAAACCTAGCTTAACCTAGGTTAAAATGAAGAGAGAGAGTAGTATGGGAGGTTATGCTTATCTCCGACAGGGATTTCCGATAGCGATGCGGTAGCCGAGACCAAGGTAAGTCCTTCCCACCTTCTTCCTCTCCTTCTCCTACTTCTTCTTCTTCTTCTTCTCTCTTACATTGAGCACAAATGAAATGAGGAAATGAAATCCTCCTTTCAAACTTATGAGTTAAGTTGGGCCTTAGGCTCCGTTTGGTTGAACCCTATTTGGTCCGATCGGGTTAATCCAATTTCCAGAGGAGGAGGAGGTTTGTAAATTGTTCATATCATGGGAAAGGTGCAAAGGATAATTTGGGATCATTCGGGGCTATCTACGATGCGAGTGGTGAGACCTACGGGCATCCGAACCTTGACAGCAGCCTATTTGGTCACTGAAAACAGTCACCGAATTTAGGCCTAGGCTATTTCCGGTGGCTTATTTCTGATGGTCAAGACAGCTTGTTGTCTTGACTGCTTACTGTCCTCTAATTGGTCTCGCATGGTTAGTTGCCTTCAGTCGTGCTCATGGTCTTCTGACAATGTTGGTACGTGCCGAGATTCATGTGTGGGGAGTCGGGTCACTTATAGTCTAGGATTAGAAGGTACAAGTCCCCTCCAGTTGAATTAGCACGCAATGCATGAACATGTGGAGTCATCTCTTTCCCTTAGGCAATGGGCAGTCATGAGCCAAAATAGTTCAAATTAGATCGGGTCAGGGCACCAGTGTAACATTCCCCCCACCTTATAAGAATTTTGTTTTCGAAATTGAACATACCTGATAAATCAAACAATCGAGGATACTGTTTCAACATCTCATCTTCCCATTCCCAGTATGCTTCCTGTTCAAGGTGGTTCATCCATTTCACTTGACAAAGAAAAAGGTGCGGTTGCGAAGAACATGGTTCTTCCGGTCAACAATCTTCTTCGGATACACCAAGTAGGCAAAATCCTCGTCCAACTCATGGGATATGTAATTCAAGACGTGAGTAGGGTTAGGAATGTACTTCCTCAACATGGATACATGGAAGACATCACATGTACCCTTCAACTCTGATGGTAGAGCTATCCGGTAAGCTACCAGTCTGATCCTTTCTAGTATGTTATATGGTCCCATAAACCTCGGACTAAGCTTTCCCTTCTTGCCAAACCGCATCACCCTTTAACTGGGGAGATCCACAAGAACACCTTGTCTCCAACTCCAAACTCCAAATGTTTCCTTCTGACATCTGCATAGCTCTTTTACCTGGACTGAGCTGTTTTAATCCTTTTTCTGATCACATTCACCTTCTCACTAATAGCCTGTATCAAGTTTGGACCCAAAATATGCTACTCACCAACCTCATCCAAATGGAGTGGAGTCCAGCACTTTCTGCCATACTGTGCTTCAAATGGTGACATTCCGATGGTGGCCTGATAACTGTTGTTGTAGGAGAATTCAATAAGGGAGATGTGCTCTCTGATTGACCATCGATCTGTGGGTGAAAAGTTATGCTGAAATTCAACTGTGTACCCATAGCCTTCTGTGCACATGTCCAGAACTTTGAAGTAAATCTATAATCCTAATTAGAGATAATGTTAATTGGTACACCATGCAACCTGATGATGTTGTTAGTATACAACTTGGCCAACTTGTCCATAGAAAGTGTGACCTTGATTGGGATAAAGTGAGCTGCCTTGGTTAAGCGGTCCACTACTACCCAAATGGCATCCATACCCTCCTGTGTGTGGGGTAAGCCTGTGACAAAGTCCATGGTAACATTCTCCCATTTCCACTCCGGAATAGGCAGTGACTGCAATAAACCATGGGGCCTTTGTCTTTCAGCCTTGACTTGCTGGCACGTAAGGCATCTAGACACATGTGTGGCCACGTCATTCTTCATTCCCTTCCATCAGTAGGAAATCTTGAGGTACTTATACATTTTTGTGCTGCCAGGGTGAATGGAGTATAGAGAGCTATGTGCCACTCTCAAAACTGTGTCTCTCAATTCATCATCACTAGGCACACATAACCTCCCTTTAAACTTGAGAATCCCGCTTTCAGTTACAGAGAAATCTGGGTCTTTCTGGGCTCTTTCCTTGCATTCTTTTAACAGCTTCTGTAACTAAGCCTCAGTATCCTGAGTTGCAGTGATCCACCAAACTAGGTTATACCACCAATGCTGATATTGATAAGATGACACCTTCCACTAGTAGCTCCAACTCCAATTTCCTGGCCTCCTTTGTGAGATGCTCATTGGTGGTGAGTGATGCAAGAGTCAATGACTAGGATTTCTGAGTAACTGCATCAACTACCACATTGGCCTTCCCTGGATGATAGTGGATAATACAGTCGTAGTTCTTTATCAACTCCAACCAACACCTCTGTCTCATGTTGAGCTCCTTTTAGGTGAAGAAGTACTTGAGGCTCTTATAGTCACTGACGATCTCACTCTTCTCACCATACAGGTAATGTCTCTAAATTTTTAGTGCAAAAATCATTGCTGCCAGCTCCAAATCATGGGTGGGATAATTCTTCTCATAATCCTTCAACTGGAGGGATGCATAAGCAATGAAATTCCCGTGCTGCATCAATACACAACCCAATCCTAGTTTGGAGGCATCAGTATACCCAACCATACCACCTGTACTAGTCAGAATAGTCAAAACTGGAGTTGATACCAACCTTTGCCTTAGCTCCTTAAAACTCTTTTCACAAGCATCAGACCACTTAAATTTCACACCCTTTGTTGTGAGTTGGGTCATTGGGGTAGCAATATGGGAGAAATTCTCAATAAACCTCCTGTAGTATCCGGTCAATCCCAGGAAACTACGTATGTCTGCCACACTCTTGGGAGTCTCCCATTCTAGGACTACCTTCACCTTGCCTAGGTCAACCTCTATGCCCTTGTCTGAAATGATGTGGCTTAGGAATGCCATTTGTGACAACCAGAACTCACACTTACTGAATTTGGCTTAGAGTTGCTTCTCTCTTAGACATTGTAATACTAACCTCAGGTGAACAGCATGTTCCTCTGCACTCTTAGAGTAAACCAAGATATCATCGATGAGCACGATCACGAACTTGTCTAAGACATCCTGGAATACCCTATTTATCAAGTCCATAAATGCAGCCGGTGCATTGGTTAACCCAAATGACATCACCAAAAACTCATAATGTCCATACCTTGATCTGAAGGTCGTCTTGCTAACATCGCTATCCTTAATCTTGAGCTGGCGGTAACCCAATCTAAGGTCAATCTTGGAGAATACCTTGGTATCCTACAACTGATTAAACAAATCATCTATCCTTAGCAAAGGATACCGATTCTTGATGGTTAGCATGTTAAGCTCCCGGTAATCAATGCACAACCTTATACTTCTGTCCTTCTTCTTGACCAACAATACCGATGCTCCCCATAGAGACACACTCAGTCTAATGAATCTCTTCTTCAAAAGATCCTGAAGTTGCACCTATAATTCTTTCAACTCTATAGGGGCCATGTAGTAAGGGGCTTTTGAC
The DNA here is from genome assembly GCF_013358625.1 of Macadamia integrifolia. Lineage (NCBI taxonomy): Eukaryota > Viridiplantae > Streptophyta > Magnoliopsida > Proteales > Proteaceae > Macadamia > Macadamia integrifolia. The sequence goes on from NW_024870579.1 coordinate 173,526, forward strand.
ACTGGTGTCTAGCCAGGGAGTAGATCTATAGCAAACTCTATCTCTCGGTCTAGAGGCAAATCTGTCAAGTCATCGAGAAATACATCAGGAAATTCCTTCACCTCATCCAACTCAATCAATGGCCTAATCTCTATCTCATTATCCATCACAGATGCTAAGTAGACTTGACACCCTTTATCTAGCAGCTTCTTCATCTGAAGTGCTGATATAATAACCTTCTTGGGTTTCTTGGGCTTATCCCCTGGAAAAAAACTCATCACCATCACAAGGTCTGAAAATTATCGTCTTCTCTGCACATAGCACACTGGCTCTGTATACGGACTACCAGTCCATTCCTAGAATGACATCAAATTCGATCATATCCTACTCGATCAAATGAGCATTCAACTCATGTCCACCTATGGTCAGTGGACAAGGCTCATGTACATAGTTCAAACCTACAACACTTCCTGTAGGGGTACTCACTGCCAAACACTGAGTCAATCCTTTGGGTGGAATTCCTATTTTCTTTGCAAATGCCGGTGACACAAATGAACGCAAGGCTCCTGAGTCAAATAACACATGTGCAGGCAATAATGATATCAATAATGTACCTGTCACTACACCTGGTGCAACCTCAGCATCTTTGGCTATCATAGCAAAGACCCTTCCTTGTGGTCTCTGGCCCTGAGGGGACTGTGCTGGTCTAGGTGCTACATAGGTCTGCTGGGGCCTAGGTGGCATAGTATATGATGCATCACCTAGCCTTTGATGGGGGTATGTCCTCGCTAGATGGCACGGCTGATCACAATAAAAACACCTTAGGCTCGATCCTGAAGACTGAGACACAGCACTAGATCGGGAAGACTGGGAAGTCTGACTAGCTTCGGGGTTTCTCAACTCTACTAGAGTTGGACTGATATAAGGCACTCATAAGGGTTTGCTATCTCCCCTAGAGTCGATAGACCCCATCTGCCTCTTTCCCGTTCCCTGCTTGGCCTAGAAATTATCTCTTTGTTGATCTTCAATAGATTTGGCCACTTGGACCACCTCGGCATAAGTCTGCAATTTCAATCCAACTATGGTTGAACCAATACCTGGCCTCAACCCTTTCTTAAAATTCTTACCTTGAGCCCTATCACTTCAGAGATGTTCAGGAGAAAAAAAGAATAGCTCCTCAAAACATTGCTAATGCTCGAGCACAGATTGAGAACCTTGCACCAACTGGGAGAACTCACTCTCTCCCCTATCCCGGAAGCTTTCTAGAAAATAGTTCTCAAAGAAGGCCCCTTTGAAGGTATCCTAAGTAGGATTTTGGTTACCCACCCTCATAATGGGCTCAGTAGCACTCCACCTATCATCAGCCTCATTTTGCAGTTGATAACCCGCACATAAAATCTTCTGCTCATCGGTGCAACCCATTAGCCTGAACACCTTTTCCATACAACCAATCCATCTGGATGGATACAACGGATCTTAGCCCACCTTAGAGAAACATGGGGGCCTAAGCCTTTGAAATTTCTCCACCATCTTGGTTAGGTCAGTCCAGCCCTTTACGTGTGCCTGGGCTTGCTCCGGTGCTAGGTTTTGTACATGCCCATGTACATTTTTTTGCCCATGCCCATGCACTTGTGCCCCACCTAATGTTTGAAGGTTAGTCGATTGAGCAGGTACCAGAATGGGTGCCGGTGGAGTAAGAGGTGAAGGAGGTGCATTACAGGCATCCATTGCCATTTGGATCCTATTATCGATTCCGACCATAAATTGATTTTGTCTTCTTTAATTGCCCTCATCATATTATCTATGATGGAGGCCACATCATGAATAGTAAGAAGCAACGGAGTCGGGTGCATTACGGGGTCTACCCCGATTACTTGTAGGGGAAGCGGGAGGTGACGGGTATGACTGGGATCAGGATCGAGTGTTCTGACGTGACATAACTCCTGTGAAGGAATCTGATTAGTTCACATGCATATACAAGCTTACATGTAATTGAAACGCATGCATACATAATGGGTCCCACTCGTATACATAAGGCAAAATTACGGTTAGAGCATACATTAGTGGGGTCCACACATATTGGGATCCAATCGCACGCATATCCCGAAGAGGCACATACTTGAGGAAACAATAACAATAAAGATTTGGAAAATAAAATAAAAATTTATTTCCAAAATAGTTTACCGAAAACAGGGGTGTTTTTCATCAAAAACATGAGCCATTCCACCGAAAATATCAGTACTGCTTCCGGTGGGACTGGCGGAAGCTGATTTGTAACTTTTCAACACACTAGAAACAGGCACCAGAAGCAACAGTGGACCTAAAACCGCTATAAAAGGGCTTGGGATTGGGGTTTAATTCACAAAAACCTAATCTAACCCATGGAGAAGGTAAGGAAATGGCCAAGGAGAGTTTTCTAACTCATTCCCCACTTCTTTCTTGCTATTTTGCGATCGATCAACGTCTTCTACGCATCTAAGGTACGCTTCTTCCTTCTCTGACCTAGTTTTGAGATATTCTTCTCTATGAGCTTTGTTTTAATCTCCTAAACTAGGGTCTTGCTCTTTGAATCCTTAGGAATCATATTACAAGCATGTCTAGACGCCGTGTACGTACTCGTCATGCCGTTGCACAAGAGGAACAAGCCATTCCCGCTGAAGCATAGTACAACCCACTCTTATTCAACTCTGTGGCTTAGCAAGATCGTTGGGAAATCTTCGAGTACCATAATGTGGACCTGGGAAAATATGTGAGGATAAGAGACTTCCAACAGTTCTACCTCCATTAACGCTTTGAGGCGATTGGGTGGTACACATCTTGAAACCCATTAAGAAGTACTACCCACAGTTGGTGAGGCTGTTCTACTCCAACCTCCATTGTGTGAATAGAGGCACTAAAGAGATGCGGTTCACCTCTTACGTGAAGGGGGTCAAGATTTCTTTTGACATGAGGCAACTAGCCAACCTCCTAATGATTGACAACACAGGGGATTTAGTCTACTGGCCTCCTCGAACTTTAGCCTATGATTTTCAAAGTCCAGATGTTCTTCAAGAGGTAAACAACATGTTGACCAAGAATTTTCATAGATGAGAGCGCACAACCAACTACCTTACCACTCCAAAGGTGGTCTGCCAAGCAGTTCATTTGAACGTTCTCCCCACCTTTGGGCATTACTATGAGGTATGCGTAATGCACGCCTATGTGACCTACTGTATTTACATAGGGGTGCAAATACGTCTTCCATACCTTCTAATGTGGACCATGGTAACCCGGTCTGAGGGAGGGGATCATAGAGTTGGGAACTTATACTATGGGAGGATACTGATAGACATCTTCCTTCGCTTCGGGGTGAATTTGGAGGGTGAGGGGTGCTTGGGTGATGAGGTCATAGATTTCAACCAAGACTCCCTGAGGAAGATGACTCTAAATATGGATGAGGTATCACCTACTGAGGAAGAGGACGAGCAGGCTATGGAGGTAGAGGGTGACGGTGCCGAGGATAATAGCAGCTGTGAGGGTAGCGATCGAAGATCGATGACTTCATGAGTCACCATTCCATCCTCTCTCCTCTCTCTTCTCTTTTTATGAGGGAGGGGCGTATTGTGAGTGCTTCGCTTGTGGGTCCTACACTATCATATCATCGCTTGAAGATACGATGAGGCCTAATTCGTAAGAGTGTAAAGTCCATCATTCCAGACGGGGGTTTGATGATGGTTTAATACGGGGATCGGGATCATGCAAAAGGGTTTGGAGTCACCACCTAGGATTATAGGCCTAAGACCTGAGGGTGGGCTCAATTCCAAAGAAATGGGCTCGAAATTTGGTCTGGTCTAAAGATTTAGGGTAAGTGTCAGGTTACAGAATTGGGAAGGTGTTAGGCACCCAATCTGGATGGTTCAACCGGTCTTCCTACTAGATGCTTAAGAACGAACATTTTTCACAATTATTCCTATTCCATATGCATGGCTAAGTTATTGCACATATATACATTGACTAAATTTAAATGACTACGTACACTAAAACAAGCTCTATATAAAGTCTACATGATGACAATTCGGTTGAGAAACTGTACCTGAACTTAACCTCTATTTTAGGTTAAGAGGGGTAGGCCCCTGATTAGTACCGTCTCGGACTATCTTTTGGATTCTCCTGGCTCAGGGGAAGATGATCTTGACCTCCAACTTCCTTTCTCATGAGATTTTGATTGTGATGATATTTGGGCAGAGTTTCGGCTAGGAACGGTTACTCTCATATTTGGATTCGGACAGAGCTTTGGCTAGGGAAGGCTATTTCCAAGCTTCGAATGAGGTGGCACTCCGATAGAGCTTTTACTACGGATAGGCTATGGGAGGGCTAGGCTAAGGTGGCACTCCGATAGAGTTTCTACTGGGGATAGGCTAGGGGAGCGCTAGGCTAAGGTGGCACTCCAACAGAGCTTCCACTTAGAATGGCTATTTTTGAAAAGATTCCATGAGCACTGGGACAGAGCTTCCACTGGGAATGGCTATTTTTGAAAAGATTCCAAGGGCACTCGAATAGAGCTTCGGCTGGGAATGGCTATTTCTAAAAAAAATGGATTGAAGATCCTAAAAGCCCCGAAGAACACTTTGAAGATCCGAGCAGAACTCCAGATCTTGACAAAGATCTCTTCGTAGACCCAAAGAGCCTCAAGGGGGGAGGGATTTCTACTTTCGGCAAAGATCAAGAACACTAAAAAACATGCTATATTTGGAAAAAATGGATTGAACTACAAACTTGGATTGAAGATCTTCAAGATCCCGAAGAACACTTCGAAGATCCGAACAAAATTTTGGATCTTGACGAAGATCGCTCCGAAGACCCGAAGAAACTCCAAGGGGGAGGGGAGGAGGAGAGAGGGCAGAGCTTCACTTCCTAAGTGGGATTGTGAATTTTTGGTCTCTTAAATCCAAATGAGGGGGGATATTTATAGTATTTTCGGGCCCAAAGGGAGGAGAGAGAACTCTTTTAACCACTAGACAAAAGGGGGTTTTGGACTAAAGCGGGTAAAAAGGGTTTTTTTTTTAATCAATGGACAAAAGAGGGGTTTTGGACTAACGGGAGGAGAGAGAAATTTTAGCCAATGGGTAAAAAGTGAGTTTTTGGACAAACGAGAGGAGAGAGAAATTCTAGCCAACGAGGGTAAAAAGTGGGTTTTTGGACTAATAGGAGGTTATGGCGTAGGGTATACCAACAGAGTAGTGCAAATACAGAAATGGGTGAAGAGAAAATGTCTTCACCCATCAGGCCAGTGGAACGTAAATCCCGATCGTCGACAGCGGCACACAAGGTTGGGTTGAAATGCATGGGGCATGACCGACACGGATGCAAGGGAGGGCAGGCATGGTGCAAGGATGGGCAAGCAATGTGCACAGGCTGGGTAGGCATAGTGCACGGACTGGGCATGCATGGGGCAAGGATGGGCAGGCATAATGCACGAGCTAGCCAATAGCCGTGCATGGGATGGGCAGTAGCAGACGTGGGCTATAGCAAGCAAAGGTGCTGGCAGCAACTAGCCGGCACCCGAGATGCAGCCAGCGGGGGCGCTGGCAGCATCCAATGGGCACACAGGCCGTAGCAGGCTGGGGCGCATGCTGGGTTGTGCGATGGTGCATGCAGCATGCGTGCGGGGGTTATATGGGGGTGCACACAAGGCGTATTGGCTGGCCTGCTAGCCAGTGCACACAGCATACGTGCAGGCAAGCCTGCAAGTAGCTCATACGTAAATTATGGAGTTTTCTTGCAATGATTGTGGGAGATCCGACGGTCTGATTTTGATGTGCCATATATCGTCGAAATGTATTTCCATGCACTATCCATCCATACGGTCACATTGACTAAATTCCTTTGTATATAAAAAGTCAAATTTAAACCCTTTTCTCTCCTGTGCGAGGGTTTCCAGGGTTTTCAGGTAGGGGATGAATTTGGGGTATTTGGGTAGGTAGGGAATTTTTTCTGGTTTCTAGCAGGCTTGCCAGTGTGTGTGGCATATGTATGGGAAAACATAATTGTCTAGGGAAGATTACGAGAGATTCGACGATCCGATTTGTCGTGCCATATATGGTCAAAATTGTATTTCCAAGCACTATCCATTTGTATGGTCATCTTGACCAGATTCCTTCATATATAAAAATCAAATTTGGACCCTCTTCTCTCCAACACTGGGGTTTCTAGAATTTTTAGATAGGTGGAGAATGTTTCTGGGTTTTTTGGGTCAATCATCATCTTTGTTGATCAGAATTCAGAAGTTGCGTCCAAGATCCGTATTTCATCATAGTTAGAGGAGGGCAGCAAAATTGAGTGTCTACAGAATGCCCCTCTTTGGCCTAGGCATGTGCCAACATCCAAAGGGCAAAGAAAAGAACGACCGCATTTTGTCACCCGGAGCATGCACTACCATCATTTTTCTCATTAAGGACGAAATTGAAAAATACAATAGATAATATCTCTCAACTACTTTAGAGTTTTAGGACTTACCTGGGCTGTCGATTATCAGAAATAAATTTACTACTCTTCCAATCCTGCAAAAGATGTTAGTACCTCGATCTTTGATTTTACCTTAGCTAGGATTTACATGTGCCAGTTCAAGGAATGGGTCTCCAAGTGGGTTCTTTCGAACCGGGCTGGGCTATCTATTCTTCTAGGCGGGTTCTTTCTAACCGGGCTAGGCTATCTAGTGTTGTCAATTATAAGAAAGAAATTTTCTACTCTTTCAACCCTTAAAAGACATTAATAATTGATTCTTGATTTTTTTTTACCTTTGATTCTTTGATTCTTCTTTGGATTTTTATCTTTTGGACTTTTGAATTGGAATCTTGAATTTTGACCTTTGAAATAGAATCTTGAATTTGGACTTTGAACTTTGAACTTTGAGCCTTGATTTGGATTCTTAAAATTTATATATATATATATATATTCTTTATTTCCATTAGCATGAAGGGAGGGAAACACCTACCTTGGCCCTGTATGGCCACCTGAACATGGTTCGGTCATCGTATAGGATACTTCCTTGTAGAGCGAAGGAGATGGTTGAATCCTCCTGCTTGAAACAATTAGCTTTTATAGAGACCCAGAAATTTAGTCCGGCACTGGTAGGGGCCTTGATGGAGTGGTGGTGGCCAAGTACTCACTCATGTCATCTTCCTGTTGGTGAGATTGCCATCACGCCTCTGTGCTTCTACGCCTTGACGGGCATTCCATTTGGGGGCAGACCCATGACCCTTCTTGAGACTCTGACAGCCAAGGAGTTTGAGGACCTGATAGGTATTACCATTGCAGCTGATCAGACACATATTCGTGCTGGGGATATCAATGCACGATGGTGGAAAACCAGTCTGTGGGTAAACCTTGGCAACATGGCCTAGGTGACCCGTTCTTTCTTGTTGTTTGCTGTGGGTCAGTGCCTTTTTAGTGACCTCCCAGGGGGAGTAGACATTCGCCTGGTGTTCTTCTTTTGGGATCTTCAAACTGTAGATTCTTGGGACTAGGGTGGGGTCGCCTACGCATACCTCTTGTGGACCCTAGACCTATTGTCATATAGAGACCGAGGTCTCAAGGGAGCAGGCCACATCCTTCAGGTAATTTTCATCCTTAATTTTCATCCTTGTATTTATTCCCTTTCATTCATTTGGATTGCATTTCCATACTTTGATCTTTTAAAATAGCCTTGGCGCTTTGAGCACCTGGAGATTATATCTCCCAAACTGAGGGATCGTCAGGAATTTTTCTTCCCCATAGCTACAAGGTGGGGAGAGAATTAAGTGCTTAAGGCCCGACGCCATCCTTCAGGGACCATTGCTCATTCTCTTCTGAATGGTCTTATTGAGGTATGCCATGTTTGACACTAAACTTCCTTTTGTCCTGTGTTGTACTTACTTTTCCTTGGATTTGCAGCTCACTTGGAGGCCATTCTAATCTCTCGTATTTCCAGACTTTGAAAAAATTGTCATGGCCAGATGCTTATCTGAGAATCAGGTCCTGTTTCGAGGCATATGGGGCCATGTCTGGTACCTGGGAGAGAGAGTCATGCCCTAGTGGTCTGATCTCCAGTCACATCTCTCTCCCTATCTTCCTCCACCCACCATGCATTGCCCAAAGATCATCCCTGCAGACGAATTGAGAGTTTGGCCGATAGAGTATGGGATGAATCATTTCTCGGCCGGGATAGAGACTATGGAGCCTTCCTGGAGGTAGAGACAGTATGCACCCCTCTTGGTCCTGATGCCAGTGGTATGTTGCCCATTCTTTAGTATTTCCTTTATGCTTCAACTTCTTTTTGTTTTGGTCTTGACTGATGTTCTTTCAAGGGAGAACACGACGTGTATACCCTTCTACTATTCAGTCGCACATCAGTGTTGTTGATCCTTCGCAAGCTAGACCCTCTACTAGTGCTAGTGGGTCTCTCAGAGTAGCCAACATCCCCCTGGGCTGCCCATTTCTTATGACTATTTGAGTATCTAATCATCCTTCAATTAACTCTTGACTTCCTTTGGCTGATATGCTCTTTCTTAGGTGTCTCCGAAGGTCTATTCTAAGATTAGGAGGATGCATCATGACCTGTGCGAGACGATTGTTGCTAAGGTATTTCCCACTTTCCTTTTTTTCCTGTTGCCCTTCTTCTTTCATTATTCTTCTTCTTGATCCTTACTTGTATTCCTTAGGATGGAAGGATCATCGCTTTGGAGAGCCAAGTGAGTTCCTACGAGCATAAAATTGCACAGCAGGATGCACTGATTCATGATATAACACAAAGGCTGGAGTAGACTGAACTAGCATCCACGGGTTCCCCTGTACTCCATAGGGGTGACTCAGAGTATGGTTCAGATGATGACTTTACTCCTTAGGGACCTATTCCTACAAGTGTAAACATATGTATATATTTTCCTTTTCTTTTTCCCTCCCCCTTTTATTTTGGCATCTTATGAGTGGAAATCTATCTTTGACACAAAGAGAACCTTTTCTTTTTGTTTTTGTTTGTGGTTTGCAATGTTTAGGCATAATCAATTCCACAACTCAAGTCGTAATTAGAACAATTGGGATAACACAAAAATCCAAATACTTCCTCATTCTATTACCAAGTGAATTACATGGAAAGAGGAACAATTTTTCTACCATAGATAGGATAGGTAGGTAACAAGGTGGGGAGACAACTCTTGAGGTGGGTGAAAGTTCACCAACTCCTCTGGGTCCATCACCTCAAGCCCATATTGTTGGCTAATGTACGTAAGCAAGTAAAAGGATGTGTAAGTCAATCCCATCAACCTGATGTAATTGTAGCCAGGGGTCTTCAATGGAAAATCTTCTTGTGGCCTCCCTCAGTACCTCCATATGATATCTTGCATAGTCCTTTCTTGTAGGAACCTTTCCTAGTCACTGATGAGGTTGAATTTCAGAACTTCCCTCTTCTTCTGGTAACAAAGAGCTCCGAGTGGGCCTCCTTTTAATGGCTTAGTTAACTTCAACTTTTCAAGGAGCCAAATCTAAAAAATAGTAGGACTCCCTTGATAATGATCTAGTCCGAATATATGGCCATGGCTCATGTCATCAAATCCCTTGAATGTTTCTGTAAGAACTGTAGGGTTGATGTCACATACTTTCTTCAAATATTTTACCACCTCAACCAGAACAGGCGGTGTACCACGCCCAGGAGTTTGGAGAACATAGCGAGCTGTCATGCAAAGTAAATAAGCATCCTGTGATCTCTATTGATGGATTCCTCCTATTGTTAGATATTGGATAAAGATCTGGGCTACCTTCAGAATATCAATCTTCCCATACCTGACGAATTGCTTCATTTCCTTTTCCTTCCATCCAAAGCAGTCCTAAATTTCTTATGAATAATCTTTCTTCAAAGGTGGTTGGAATAACCTCCTTTGGGTGGAGATAACATACAAAATCAGAATTCTTCAAGAGTTGGGTAGATCTCTACTAATCCAAATCGAAATACATGCAAATTGGCATCCCAATGTTGAGGCACCTATTGGAGTAATTGGTGATGTAATTTCACGCACCCGATCAGATCGAGAAATGACATATTTATGGATTCCAACAATCCTGGCGCCCTCATGTTTATGTCTAAGGTCTATTTCCTCAACATCTCATCTAACGAGTACATTACTTTTCCTGAAACCATCATAAATGAAATAGATATGATGATTTATCAAAGCATTACTCATTAGCTAATGACTCAAACAAGCCTTTACCACTATTGCATCAAGCTCTTCTTTTTTTTTTGGACGGATCAAGGATGGGGAATAAACTAACATTGATAAATTAGTGTCGGGTGGCAATTTTCTTTTAAGGGATGGAATCCTAGATAAGAGTTTGACGGACCATAGGTGAATGACAGATCCCTAATGGCCTTGTATGCCAAATGGCGATTCTTGGGGGATAGAATCCTATATAAGAATTAACGGACCAATAGGCAAACGACAGATACCTAATCGCCTTTTCTGCCAAATGACGATTCTTGGGGGACACAAACTATGATGATCTTTTAGAATACATTGATTATTAATTTAGGAACCAATTTATTGCCTTAAGATGGTTGAGACCGTAGTTGCACATATCAAGTTGCCTATGTATCCCTCGAAAGGAATCAGGTCTGACGTAGTTCAAGTTGTTCACCCTTTCAGACATAATATTTCTTAAGTTATTCCATATTGACCAGTCCGGGTATTTCTTTGTTATTGTGGTCTATGAGTTTCATAGCTTTGCCTAGTAAAATCTCTTTGACAGTGAAAGGGCCACTCCAGTTGGGCCGAAATTTCCCTCTTGGGTCATGAATTGGGGCTCTTTGTTCTCGAAGAACAAGTTCACCCTCTTCTATGTGGCAGGGCTTCACATTCTTGTTAAAGGCCCTAGCCATCCTTAGTTGATATTTCTTCAAATTATCTATGGCTTTCATACACTTTTCATCGAGAAAATTGAGCTCGTCCTATCTGGCCTTCACCCACTCTCCCTTAGGTAGCTGACTATCAAGAACCACCCTCAAGGATGGTACAAGGATTTCCATGGGTAGAACCGCCTCAACCCCATATACCAAAGAGAAAGGGGTTACCCCTGTCAAGGATCGTACAAAAGTTTGGTATGCCCATAAGGCAAGGGGTAACTTATCAGCCCAATCCTTGTGTGTTTCCATCATTTTCTGCAAGATGACTTTAATGTTTTTGTTGGCTACTTCCACTGCCCCATTGGTCTGTGGCCTGTAAGTGGTAGAGTGATGCCTTTTGATACCAAACTTTGTGTAAATTTTTTCAGTCTTACCTCCGAAATGGGATCCCTGATCTGATATCAACTCTTGAGGAACTTCATATCAGGAAATGATATTTTCTTAGATGAATTTGGCTACCTTAGCAGATGTGAGGACTTTATATGATTGAGCTTCTACCCATTTGGTGAAATAATCAATGGCTACCAAGATGAACTCGTGGTCATTGGATGCTTTGGGGTTGATCTTCCCAATGATGTCGATGCCCCAAGTGGAGAATGGCCAAGGTGAACTGAGCGAATGCAACTCTGTTGGTGGGATATGTATGATGTTGGCAAATATCTGACACTTGTGGCACTTCTTGACAAATTCCACACAATCCACTTCCATTGTGTTCTAGTAATATCCCAGCCTGAGGATCTTCTTAGATAACAACTTGGCATTCATGTGGGGTCCACAGAGACCTTGATGAATTTCCTCCATGATGGTTGCAGCTTGCTCCTCGTCTACACACAACAACTGTATTCAATCATAGATCTCTTGTATAACCAATCCTCTTGAAGAATAAATTGGGTGGCATATCTTCTTACAAATTTCTTTTCTTTGTTAGTGGCTTTAACTAGGTACTTCCTTTCCTTGATAAAATCCACTATGTGAGCGAACCAAGACCGGCCATCCGTAGTGAGAGAGTTCACTGAATTCTAATAAATGGATTTTCTTCTTTGTTCTACTAAGAATGATCGGACCCTAGCCATAGGGTTGCATTCTACCATGGAAGCCAAGGTTACAAGGGCATTAGCAAACTTGTTGTTATCTCTCTAGAAGTATTCAAACGAGATCTTCTCAAAGTGTTCAACCACCTCTTCCAGATGTTCTTGATATGGCTTCAACTTTTCATCTCTAGTCTTCCACTTTCCCTGTGTCTGACAGATGACAATGGATGAATCACCGTAAATCTTGATTCTTTTCATTCCAATAGTCAAAGCAGTTTTGAGCCCCAAAGCATAAGTTTCATATTCAACAATATTGTTGGTACAAGGGGAAACGAGGTGGAATAATGAAAGCAAATAAAGACCATTAGGAGCGACAAGCAATATTCCAGCACCACACCCCTTTTGATTGGTTGTTCCATCAAAGAATAACTACCATTCATTAGTTGTGTCTTCTTTTTCTATTGCTGTGATTTCTTCATTAGGAAAGGCATCATCCAAGGATCTTCCATCTTCTGTGTGGTGGGTAGCCAAATGATCGGCTATAGTCTGTCCCTTGATAGATTTCTGAGTAACATAGGTGATGTCAAACTCTGATAACAAAAGCAACCAATGGTCCATCCTTCCTGTTAGGGATAATTTCTCAAAGAGGTATTTGATAGGATCCATCCTTGAGATTAAGTGCACTAGATAGGAAACTATGTAGTGTCATAATCTTTTTGTTGCCCAAGTCAACGCCACACAAGTTCTTGCCAAAGATGTGTACCGTGTCTTATATTCCAGGAACTTCTTACTAAGGTAGTATATGGCATGCCCTGCCCCTTCTTTCATCACCTTCTGTGTTAGCAAAGAGCCCATGGAATATTCTTCCACGGATAAGTACAAGAGTAGTGGTTCTCTTTTCACCGGCGGTGTCAATACTGGTGGGTTCATGAGGTATCCTTTGATTTTGTCAAAAGCTTATTGGCATTGGTCATTCCATTTCATGAGCTGATCCTTCTTCAACAGCTTGAAAATTGGTTCATATGTGGTAGTCAACTGAGTTATGAATCTACTAATATGCTAGATATAACCCAAAAATCCTCGTATTTGCTTCTCAGTCCGAGGTGTGGGCATTTCCTGAATTTCCTTGATCTTGATAGGTTCGACTTCAATGCCTCTTTCACTCACCAAGATACCTAACAAATTTCTTACTATTGCCCCCAAATACACACTTCTAAGGATTCAACTTTAGCTGATACTTCTTGATTCTTTTAAAGAATCGCCTTACAGTGGGAATATGCCCCTGCTGATCCTTTGACTTTACTATCATGTCATCCACATAGACTTCCACATCTTTGTTCATCATGTCATGCAATATGGCCGTAGCTGCTCTTTGATAAGTTGCCCCAACATTCTTCAATCCAAAAGGCATCACCTTGTAACAATAGGTTCCCCATAGAGTGGTGAAGGTTGTCTTCTCTCGATCCTCTAGGTGCATGCTCACTTGGTTGTATCCCGAGAATCCATCCATAAATGATAGCAAGGCATGCCCCACCGTGTTGTCCGCCAATACATCAATGTGAGGTAATGGGAAGTCATCTTTAGGGCTTACCTTATTAAGATCTCAGAATTCTATGCACATTCATACCTTGCCATCCTTCTTTGGCACTGGTACTACATTGGCCAACTATTGGGGGTACTTCACTACTTGTAGAAATCCTACATTCCATTGCTTCACAACTTCTTCCTTGATCTTCTCACTCCATTATGGCCACATTCTTTGGAGCTTCTGCTTCACCGATTTTGCTCCAGGGTAGGTTGGCAATCAATGTTACACAATGTTGGGGTCTATACCAGGCATATCCTCATAAGATCAAGCAAAGACTTCAACAAACTCTTTCAGAAGGCTAATCGTTTGTTTTGTTTCTTCGTCATCTAGGGTGGTACCAATTTTTACCTCTCGAAGACATTGGTCAGTTCCTAGATTAATAATCTGAGTATCCTCATGGATGGGTTGGGTTTTCTTTGGTTTACATTGTTTTATTGATTCTTGATATTTATTAAGATCATCATCAGAAAAATGAGGCAAGTCATACTCAGAATCAGAAATTTTATTCATGAAAGAAAGAGTAATAGACTCAACATACAAGGACTCTGGACTCTCATCAAGAGGGGAGGCCGACACAAAATCATAAAAAATAGACTTGATAACTGGCTTGATGCTTTTGCCAGGGGTATTTCAGCTAGTTGACTCAATAACAGGAAGAAACTTGAAGTTTTCTCTAATGCTTGACTAGTTCAGGAGCGGTTTGGTGGCTCAATGGATGAGGAGGTGTGGTAAAGGGCCTTCTTCTCCTTCTGAAAAAGTTGCAGCTATTTCTTTAATATCGTAGCGGTTCTTCTAGATAGGTGCCTTCTTCTTCACAAATACCAGTGCTCTCAAAAACCAAACTTTTTAAGGGGTGAGGATTGGTGGAGAATGCTCAATCCTCTTTCTATAAAGTCCATCCTTTCAAGCCTGTTGAGGGATGCCATCCCGATGCCTCCGTCACAACTTTGACCACCTTCACGGACCTTCCCATTGTAGTTGATTCGGGTACAGTATATGCAAACCATCATTTTTTGTGCTCTTCTTTGCTTTGCATATGCACTTCTTCCTTTGAAAGGATGAGGCTTGAGCTCATGAAGCTCTCGGGCTCTTGGTTCTTCTAGGAGGGAGCAAACATAGCTTTTCAAATCAATAGGAAATGGTAAACTCTAGGTGAGCCTTATCTTCTTTTCCCATTCTCTTTTCAGGAGACTTGAGGACTTGGTGTCTCCTTTGATTGGATCAAGGTTGTAGGGTTACCGAAGGAAGACCCAATCTCAATCAATGCAATTTCTGCTATCCCAGTGATGCAACTACCTTGATCACTTTCTTTGACTAGCATTTTCTGTTGTTCCACTTCATGAGTCATCCAATCGAACTCGTCTTGGAAAAATACTTCAAATCCTGATTGCATCTCTGCGATGGTTTCATCAAACCATGGCTCCACATTTCCTTAGAAAGGAAAATCCTTTCCTTTTACAAAATACCCATTGAAAGTAGGGTAGTAGGAGACAGAGATCTTCCTGGTCATCCTCAGCACTTTCTATCCCGTTGTGGTTGAAGGAGTCTATCCCAGACCATTCTTTCCTTTGTTTATTACCAAACTAGGCTGTTATGGAACTCCTTGATGATATTTCACTAGTCCTATGCTAGGAAAATATTACATATTCTTCATCATTTGATTTATTAGCGGACTCCAGATGGTTTCATAGTTAGTCGGGATTTCCTCCTTTGGAACTGCTTTGGCAATGGTTGCACAAGTTGTATCTAATTCAAAACCACTTAGTTGTACTTCCTGGTCTTGTTCTTCTTCATTTTCAATATTGGCCAAGGTGTTAACCACCTCGGGATCTCTGGCTATTGTGATCACCCTTCCTTCAAGAATGAACTTCATTTTTTTATGGAGGCTAGAGGACACTGCCTTTGCATGATGCAACCAAGGCCTTCCCAAGAGCATGTTAAAAGCTGTCGGTATATCAATGACTTGGAAATCAATATCAAACTTCACCTGGCCAATCTTTATGGCAAGGGTAAGGATTCCAAGGATCTTCCTCTTGGTATTGTCATATACCTGTATGATTTGGGTAGTTGGCTTCATTTCTTCCAGGTTGATGCTAATACTCTTCGTCGATCTCAAAGGTCGCACATTCAAAGCGGACCCGTTGTCAACAAGAACATAGGGAACCACCTTGTCAAGGCATTCTACCATGATGTGGAGAGCTCGATTGTGCTGGAACCCTTTGGGAAGCTTTGAATTTGAGAACATCAAGGATTGTACCATATAGGTTGCCCCTACTACATGTGTGAGATGTGCTAGATTTATCTTGATCGGCACCTGTACATTGGTGAGAGACTTCAAAACTGCTTCACGATGTGTGGGGGACACCATCAACAATCCCCAAATTGAGATATTAGCCTGGGACTTTTTGAGTTGAGCTAGGACCAGATTCTCAGGTGCCTTTTTCAAGCTATTGGTTCTAGCCTCACTAGTCCCTGATTGTTCCACTGCTAGACCTTGCCCTTATAGTCTCTTCCACTTATAGTTTCCATCACATTGATAGGTTTCTTTATAATAATCTCTGTGGGATAACAATCTTCATCATCACTATTTTTATGGTGATTATCCCTACCATGGGATCATCCTCTTCTTCTGATTCTCCCTCCCTACTTGGGGTGGGAAGTCGAGGTCCTCCACAAATATCCACAACCCTGGCTCGTAACTTTTTGACTGCATTAGAAAGTTGTTGGAATACAACATCTACTGCCTCTGTGAATGTGTTGTATGGCCCTATTTCCTCTAGATCATCTAACTACTTATGGTAGTAACGATCACCGATAGTTACTTCACCCAACATGTTGTCAATTTCTTCCCTCCGGTAGTAACGATCACCCGATGCCTCCGTCACAACATTAGAAATGTGCTTGAGTACACTTCACACAACTTTTCTTCCATTTCTAATGCAGAGTCCCGTTAGTCCATATAAACTTGTGTTGGCTCTCCAAATTCTTCATCATTTTCTGAATCTGATGTAGAATCATCTCCTCCTATGCAGAGGGAACACTGAATGCCACCTATCGAATCAACTATTAGGTCATCACCATCGATAGCATAGACTAAGAAATATGTCTAGTGATCTGGTGAGTAATATTCTGACTCATCATCATTATCATTGTACCAAGTAGTTTGGATACTCATCATCCTCTTAAGAATCAGAGTTATCTCCATCATTCTCATCCCCATTCTGGTCCTCATCGTCGTTGTCATCATTCTCTTCTTCACTGATTTCCCCTCAGTTGGTTCTCCATTAGATTCCTCTTGACCATCAAATTCGCCTGCATCCAAACGCTCGTAGTATTCAGAGCGTATAGACCGAAAGGTTTCCACAGGGTTAGACTCGACATCACTAGTTTGAAGTTAGATCAGACCTGATTCATCATCCTCTGTGTCACTCCCTATGTGGGTTAGGGAGGTATGCTCTTTGATCTATTCCCTTATGGCCAATGTGGCTACTGCTCTGAGAAGATCATCTGTAATCTCTTCGATTACCTCTAGATTGTCCTCTAAAGATATAGAGGACTAAATTAGAGAAGTGAGATCACCCTCCTAGTCTTCCCCTAATGCATTCACTGACCCTATTGATGAAGTAATCTTTGGGGAGCTGGAAGTGCAAGCATATCCTTCCAATCTTACCCATTTGTCCATCCTTCTTTTGGGTTATATACTGAATCTTGAGAATGGGATTGGTATGAGGGTGATGAGGGATACGAAGCAGGATGGTATGAATATAATGTAATGTTAGAGGTAGGATATGAAGATTGGGGGTGATAGGATGAGAAAATTCCTTCTCCTTGATGGTGGGGGGAAGGTTGATGATTTGGTGGAGGCTGATAATATGGTGAAGGTGGGAGGTATGGTGGAGGTTGGTAATATGGTACAGTGGATTCTTCTGTTGATGAGGAAGGATGAACGGTGGGAGTCCAATCTTTTGATTCTTCTTCTGGTGATTCTCTTCTTTTAGGGGTCCTTATAGCTCTGGCCCTTTGATTCATGATTTTCCTATAAGGGCGAACATTCATGTGATTCTTCCGAGCTCTGGGTATAATGAGTTGAGGGGGATCACTCTCTGTGGCTTCATCATCTAGATTGTTCACATGATTGGGGAGTGGATTGGTATTGACATTGGGAGGTTGCTTCATCTTGACATCAATGGTTTCGTTGTCTACCAAGTCCTGAATTGCATGTTGCAAACCCAAACATCTTTCAGTATTGTGCCCCTTCTGAGTGTGGTAAGCACAATATTTATGATCCCTATACCAAGTTAGAGGAGGGTTGCTGATCACTCTTGGAGCCACTATTTCTAGCAATCCTTGTTTCTTTAATTTCTCATACACTACTGTCACAGACATTCCCAAATCAAAAAACTGCCTTTTTGGATGAGGGGCCCTCTGAGAGGGTGCATCTGCTTGTATTACAAATGGCTGTGAAGAAGTGGCTGGTGAGACTGACTGCTGAACTGCACTCACCACATTAGTTTTTGGATCCTTTCCACGTCCAACTCAGGTGTTCTTCCCTGTATCTTGGGAGGAACCTTGATACTGAGCTTCTCTTAGGATTCTGTTTTCGACACATGTGTCAGTGGCTATTAGGGCATCAAAAGTTTGTAAATGTTGATAGTAGAGGACATCATAATAAGGCTTTAATAAGTTTTCTAACAACATCTCCACTTGCTCTACTTCTGAAGACCGATCTGTCGTTTTGGCACCCTAATCCCTAAACCTCATCAGGAAGGATGTGAATCCTTCTTTGGACTGTTGTCTCATGTCTCAAGCTCCCAACATTTCACATCCACCTCGATATTGTATGAGTACTACTTGGTGAAGGCTTTCACCACTGTTGTCTAATTTTGAGTTTGGGATGACTCCAACTGGTTGAGCCACCTTAATGCTAGTCCTGATAAGGTTAACATGAAGGCTTACCCCATCTGGTTATCTGCAAGTTAACACGACTTGCGATGCTAAGAAAGACTTTGAGATGGGATTTGGGGTCTCCTGACCCATCAAACTTGTCAGTCTGCCACTTGAACTTCTCGGGAATCCTTGCCCCTGAAAAGAAACTCAATTCAACTGAAACCACTATTTGGCTTTCCAAACTTTTCCCTGCTCGGAGCATATTTTCAAATTTTTCTAATTGCTCCCTGACTTTCCTTTCTCTCTCCTTTTCTGGAGTCAGTCTGCCACTTGAACTTCTCGGGAATCCTTGCCCCTGAAAAGAAACTCAATTCAACTGAAACCACTATTTGGCTTTCCAAACTTTTCCCTGCTCGGAGCATATTTTCAAATTTTTCTAATTGCTCCCTGACTTTCCTTTCTCTCTCCTTTTCTGGAGGTTCCATTCGGACGTGCACCACAAATTCCTCTTCTTCATCTTCAATCACTACCCTAGGAGGAGGGACCCTGGAATAGGCCCCTCATTAACCATTTGGACAGGTAGGTGAAGATCTTGTCTGACCGATTGGCCTAACTTGCTCTGGTTCTCCTGAGTCAACTCAAGAAGAGTTCTCGCGATGACCCATAGCTCCATTCTGTTCCAAATCTCCCATAGTCAGTGCCGGCTCAGTCCTGGGATCAACTCTAGGAGGGTTCTGGAGTGCATACAATATCTGAGCTATCCCTCTCTTGACTTCAACCATTTCTGTCTACAAGGTCTCCACGGGATGGACCCATGCCTGTTTGGGTGATTCAGAGTCGGGTGGATCCATACTAACTGGGCTGCAGTCACTTGGTAGTAGACAATCTTGAGG
This sequence comes from Macadamia integrifolia, assembly GCF_013358625.1. NCBI lineage: Eukaryota > Viridiplantae > Streptophyta > Magnoliopsida > Proteales > Proteaceae > Macadamia > Macadamia integrifolia. The sequence goes on from NW_024870579.1 coordinate 192,813, forward strand.
AGACGATGGAGGTGATACTAGACTTAGGCGAGTCAACCGATTACCCTGACGTGTCCAGAGGGACCGCAAAGAATACTTGAGGTGTGAAATTGTGCCTAAACCAAAAGTGGCTTATTTTAGGATTTTTAAATTCCCAGCCCCTTGTTCACACATTTACTATATTAACAACTAATAATCCATCCAAAGTTAGTCCACTTAATGATAAGGAGTGGATGGGTTTGACGCCCCCAGTCCACTCAATGTCATAAGCGGGAGATTCATACAAATGTTTTATCGAGAATATTCCCATAAGACACCATGTAATAAAGTCATACTTTCCTTGCTCTTTTTCCCACTAGGTGTCCTTCCTCCTAATTTTCTCAGGACTTCTTGGGACTTTACGTAACTCTGACGGGATTGCCCCTGAGTCACGTATTTGGACATTTCTTTTTCTTTTTTTTTTTTTTTTTTTTTTTTTTTTTTTGAGGAGGGACACCTTCTATCCGAAACCCACTTAGGAAAGCAATTCTTTATGATGGAAATATAATATAGGAACATTCCTTTTCAAGACTGCAAACAAGTTCTACAGTTAGCTTGTGGCGCTCCTAGCTTCTCCATCTATTTTTTACATGATGCTAAGTACGTAGTGGATGCAATAGAACCGACAAGGCTTCCTTAACAGGATCTATATACGCGAGGTACGTGAACCTTTTGATATACCCGTAGATACGAGATCAAAGGGGTGACTTCCTTGCCCATTACTCGTGACTACACACGAGGTTAAGCAACTACCCATGGGGTGGTGGAACCATGAGTGATTGTGTGCAAAAGTGTAATGCGAGAATATCATCATTCGTTCTCAAAATGTCATAAAGTGCACAGACCTCCCCGAGGGTGCTGGCACAATCATGAACATCCTTGTCGTTTAATAATACCTCACACCCTTGTACAGGAAGCGGGTATCATTTACTCTCAAAGTACTCTCCATGACATACGCTAACCTCCCTGATGGTGCAAGCATGATAGGGAGTCCCTCGCCAAATGATTTCACTTGGAGCACGATGCATGATGCAGTTAGCGAATACAATTACAGACATAGGGTTAGCCCAAGCACATTATCAAACAAATGTGGTGGAAAATGTTCTTGCATTTAAAGGTAGCATCTAGTATCGGAAGTTTGACATTTATCCTTAGTAGAGTTGCCACTGTGAGGATAGTGGCGAGAGATCGATGACTTCACGAGTCGCCATTCCGTGGCGTGTCATGAGTGCTTCGCTTACAAGCCCTACACCACCATATCGCCGCTCAAAGATACGTGGAGGCCTATTTCGTAAGAGTGTAAAGTTCATCATTCTAGATGGGGGTTTGTTGATGGTCCAATACAGGGATCGGGATCATGTAAAAGGGTTTGGAGTCACCACCTAGGATTATGGGCCTAGGACCCAGGGGTGGGCCTGATTCTGGAGAAAATGACCCAAAAGTTAGTCTGATCCAGAGATTTAGGGTAAGTGTCAGGTTACAAAATTGGGAAGGTGTTAGGCACCCAATCTGCCTGGTTCAACTAGTCTTCCTACTAGATGCTTAAGAACGAATATTGTCCACAATTATTTTAATTTTGTATGTATGGCTAAGTTATCACACATATATATATTGACTGAATTTAAACGACTATGTACACTAAAACAAAGTCTATATGAAGTCTACATGATGACAATTCAGTTGAGAAATGGTACCTGAACTTAACCCCTATTTTGGGTTAAGAGGGGTGGGCCCCTGATTAGTACCATCTTGGACTGTCTTTTGGATACTCCTGGCTCGGGGAAGATGGTCTTGACCTCCAACTTCCTTACTCGAGAGATTTTGATTGTGATGATATTTTGGCAAAGTTTCGGCTAAGAACAATTACTTTCGGATTTGGATTCGGACAGAGCTTCAGCTAGGGAAGGCAATTTTCAAGCTTTGAATGAGGTGACACTCTGATAGAGCTTTCACTGAGGATAGGCTATGGGAGGGCTAGGCTGATGTGGCACTCTGACAAAGCTTCCGCTAAGAATGTCTATTTTTAGAAAGATTCCATGAGCACTCGGACAGAGCTTCCACTAGGAATGGCTATTTCTGGAAAAAAATGGATTGACCTAAAAATTGATTGAAGATCCTCAAAGCCCCGAAGAACACTTTGAAGATCCGAGCAGAACTCCAGATCTTGACAAAGATCTCTTCGTAGACCCAAAGAACCTCAAGGGGGGAGGGATTTCTACTTTCGGCAAAGATCAAGAACACTCAAAAACATGCTATATTTGGAAAAAATGGATTGAACTACAAACTTGGATTGAAGATCTTCAAGATCCCGAAGAACACTTCAAAGATCTGAACAAAATTTTGGATCTTGACGAAGATCGCTCCGAAGACCCGAAGAAACTCCAAGGGGGAGGGGAGGAGGAGAGAGGGCAGAGCTTCACTTCCTAAGTGGGATTGTGAATTTTTGGTCTCTTAAATCCAAATGAGGGGGGATATTTATAGTATTTTCGGGCCCAAAGGGAGGAGAGAGAACTCTTTTAACCACTAGACAAAAGGGGGTTTTGGACTAAAGCGGGTAAAAGGGGTTTTTTTTTAATCAATGGACAAAAGAGGGGTTTTGGACTAAAGTGGGTGAAAAGTGTTTTTTTTTAACCAATGGACAAAAGGAGGGTTTTGGACTAATGGGAGGAGAGAGAAATTTTAGCCAATGGGTAAAAAAAGGGTTTTTGGACTAATAGGAGGTTGCGGCGTAGGGTATGCCAGCGGAGTAGTGCATATGCAAAAATGGGTGAAGAGAAAATTTATTCACCCACTGGGCCAACGGAAAGCAAATCCCTGCCATAGACGACGGCACACAAGGTTGGGTTGAAATGCACGGGCATGACCGGCACAGATGCACTGGAGGGTAGGCATGGTGCAAGGATAGGTTGGCATTGTGCATAGGCTGGGTAGGCAGAGTGCATGGGCTGGGCATGCACGGGGCAAGGATAGGCAGGCATAATGCATGGGCTGGCCTGCAGTTGTGCATGGGCAGAGCAGTAATAGGCGTGGGCTGTAGGAGGTAAGGGTGCTAGCTATACTGGTAGCAACCAGCGTGCGTGTAGGTTGTAGCCAGTGGCCGCATGAGCTGCAGCCAGTGGGCACACGAGCTGCAACCAGCAGGCACGTGAGCTGCAGCCAGTGAGCGCACGAGCTGCAGCCAGTGGGCGCACGAGCTATAGCCAGTGAGGGCGCGTGCAGGGTTATGCGGGGTTCGTGCAAGGTTATGCTGGGGCATACGTAGGCATAAGGACTGGCCTGCTAGCTAGCGTGCGCAGCATGCATGCATGTAGGGTTATGTGTGGGAGCACGCAGCATGCGTGCGAGCAGGCCTACACGCAACGCTTACCCAAATTATGGAATTTTCTAGTGATGATTGCAGGAGATCCGATGGTATAATTTTGACATGCCATATATCGTCAAAATTGTATTTTCGAGCACTATCCTTCCATATGGTCACATTGACCAAATTCGTTTGTATATAAAAAGTCAAATTTGGACCCCCTTCTCTCCTGCACGGGGGTTTCTAGGGTTTCCAGGTAGGGGATGAATTTGGGGTATTTGGGTAAGTAGGGAATTTTTTTAGGTTTCCAGCAGGCTTGCCAGTGTGCATGGTATACGTACAGAAAAATGTATATTTTTGGGGACGATTGCGGGAGATCTAACAGTCTAATTTTAATGTGCCATATATGGTCAGAATCGTATTTTCGAACACTATCCATCTGTATGGTCATCTTAACCAGATTCCTTCATATATAAAAATTCAAATTTAGACCCTCTTCTCTCCCGTACGGGGGTTTCTCGGGTTTTCAGATAGGTGGGGAATGTTTCTAGGTTTTCTGGGTCAATCATCATCTCTATTGATTGAAAGTTAAAAGTTGCATCCAAGATTCGTATTTCATCATAGCCGAAGGAGGGTAACAACATTTGGTGTCTACAGTGACGATGCCGGTGTTGTTGGTAGAGTTGGTGGTGGAGGCATTTGTAGAGGTGCTAGTGGTGTAGGGAGAGGAGCTGCTGGGGTTAGTGGTGTCCCACCACCTAACCCACAGGCTATGGGTTCCAGAGTAGCCTCCACTTCCCAGGGCACAAGGGGTGCGAGACCTTATGGTCTCAACGATGTTATGGCCGGCCTGGACACTACCACATCACTGTTGAGGAGCATGGACAGTAGCCTCGAGAGCATGGATAGGAACTATTGTCTTATAGACACTAGGGTGGCCTCCCTAGAGGCACAGATGTAGGCTATGGTCTTCCATCTCGCCATACCGATGCCACCTCAAGGAACACATGGTCAAAACAAGGCTCAAGGCCAAGGACAGCACCAACAGCAGTAGCATCAGCAAGAGTAATGGCTTGTTGCCATTGTGGTTTTAGGATTTCCTTTCAGTTTATGCTTTCTCTTGAGATTTCATGCTCTTGACTTTAGTTGAATTTTCTTTTTTGTCATTTGCTTCAGTTATTTGAGTTTCCTAGACTTAGGTTAGTTAGGATTTTTAGCTTTTAGTATTTTATTTTTATGAAAAGGTACAAACTTACAAATTCCTTATTTAGTGAAATGGCTTTAACACCTATGTTTGTCTCCTAATTGTGCAATTCTAGAAATTGTTATCTTTGAGATTTTTATTTAAATCCAAATTTCTCTAAGTCATGGTTTGGTTGAGATTATGAGTTAAGGCCTCTTCACGCTCTGATACCATAGCTGTCACACCCCACTTTCAATAGACCCAACTTACCACTAGGAATACCGGTGGGGTAAGTAAGATACATACTTGTCTTACAAATCTACCAGGATCTTTAATAGTAGCACCTTAACATTTCACAATCTCACATCACAAACCAACTAAAAGCAACGGAATCAGAGTATAATAGTGTAATCATCAATAAAGTGGGAAAATATATAATGATAAAATATATATCATAATCGAGTTATTTTGTTACAATCATCCATGACGTATAACTACTAAGTTCAAAAATGTACCATCCACAAGCTCGTATCAAAATAATCAAAAATACGTCGAACACCTTATGGTGCCGCGTATGCACAATAATCACAAGCACAGTCCTAGCCATGCTTCTCCACTTCTGGCATCCACCAGTCTCTCACTCCGTACTCAGGTCCAGAGGAAAGAGAGTCACTAGCCATAGGCACGACCGTACTTGTATCATCATCTAAAAAGTGTGTATACATGGGGTGAGCTTTCCAACTCGCTCAGTAAGGGGTGGGGTTCAAGCACATCCAAGCAAAACAATCGCAATAATAATTTATGGTGCATGATAACAAAAATTAAACACATAGTTCATGATGTTTGTGATGCAATTCATTTATTTTATTATATACCTAATAATACAAATAAGTCTGGTAAATGCTACTACGGTACATTAGGCTGTATCCCTCATCTCAAAACCGCCATTGACTACGTAGGGATACAAACCCTAGCTGTGAATAGAAGCCTGTCGGCCCCCATATCCCTCCATGGGTCACCCAGCAAACCCTTGATAACCCCATCCTGGCTATTATGGCACCGGTACCAATCATCGGCCATGCCTGATAAGTTCCCGCCTCTAATAGCAATTACATCATACCGTGGGTGTGGCATTCCAGAAAGGCACATCGAACATACCACAATGGGTTATCCAACACCTTAACCCCTGTTGGCAAGGGTTCTAGCATAGGGAGTGATACCTAACCACATATATGCTACATGCCTTCATAATGATACAATTAGTATGAATTACATTATATCGATAACACATCGGCCACAAAGCGTAATCCATCTCCAAGTACAGTCACAGGTACACGATACTGATAACACATCAGCCACAAAGTATAACCCGTGACCGTTTACCTAATCTAGTATGCATATAACAATTGAGTATGGACTACACAACGTCGGTACCAGTCATTTGCCACGAAGCGTATCCATTTCCAAATGTAGTGCCGGAACACATGATACTGATAACACATTGCCACAAGGTGTAATCCGTGACTACAACTAACTCTAATGCACATAATCAATGCATAAATGCAATAAGCATATGGAAATCACGGAACCGATACCACCTCGACCACGCTGGATTCCATCTCATACATACAACAAACACATGGCGATCACGGTACCGGTACCACCTCGGCCACACCGGATCCCACCATACATCTCCATAACATTTCATATAAATTTAGTAAAAATGTAATATGTGATAGCATACCATCATTATTTGAGAATTTAATAATCATGTATAATCCTACACATGTGAACAGTTTTATAATAATAAAACAATCCCCAAAATAAAGTAATCATCCCTCACCTTGTTTACGTGCGTGTGTTAGGGTTCAAGTATGGCCACAGATCGAGCAACTCAACTTCGACCTCAGGGCACATGTGCATCATTATCCTACACATAAAGGCAATCATACATCAATATGTGCCAAGAACATCGGGAGGGACCCACATAGGTCATCCCCAAAGCGTACAGACAAGATCCATCAATGATAGTAATGTCACCGAAAACACCCAATGGAAATAGACACTTCCCACAGGAAATATCAGTGTTGTTTTCAGTGGGGGGCCAGAGAGCTCCTAGGGCTCAGGGTTTCACTAGAAATAGCCCACCGAAAGCAGGCCCAGTGTTTTCGGTGGATTGCTTCTGATGGCAATACAGCACTGCCCAGTGAATTGGGGCTTTCTGGCACGAGCCCAATCATCAAGATTTATTCCATGGAGTTTGTAGGGGATGTTCCTAGTATCATTCTAGGCTAATAAATTCTGATTCCATTGAGTCCTTTGGGAGATACATTGATCGAACGATTAAAACCCTAGTTGGTCATTTGGCCATTCTTGTTGTCGGAGATCATCGGACTCGATTTGAGCTCTATAATGGCACCGGGGAGGTGGAACATGCATTCCCCGAGCTCAACATAGTTGTACACTAAGATTCCATCCAAACCTAGCGTGACCTAAGTCAAAATGAAGAGAGAGAGAGTTGTATAGGAGGTTGTACTTACCTCCGGCAGGGATTTTCGACAGCGATGCGGCAACCGGGACCAAGGTAAGTCCTTCCCTCCTTCTTCTTCCTCTTCTTCTCCTTCTTCTCCTTCTTCTTCTTCTTCTTCTCTCTTACATTGAGCACAAGTGAAATGAGGAAATGAAATCCTCATTTCAAACTTATGAGTTAAGTCGGGCCTTAGGGTCCGTATGGTTGAACCCTATATGGTCCGATCGGGTTTATCTAATTTTTGGAGCATGAGGACCTGTCTACTTAGGTTCATAAATTGTACATATCATAGAAAAGGTGTGGAGGATGATTTGGGATCATCCTGGGCTGTCTACGATGCAAGTGGCGAGAACCACGGGCATCGGAACCTTGACAGCAGCTTGTTTGGTCACCAAAAATAGTCATCGGATTGAGGCTCAGGATGTTTCCAGTGGCTTATTTTCGGTGGTTAAGATAGCTTACTGACTTGACTACTTGCTGTCCTCCAATTGGTCTCACACGGGTAGTTGCCCTCGGTCGTGCTCATGGTCTTCCGACAATGTTGGTACGTGCCAGGATTCATGTGTGGGGAGTTGGGTCACTTATCGTATGGGATCAGAAGATATGAATCCCCTGCAGTTGGACTGGCACACAATGCACGAACACATGGGGTCATCTCTTCCCCTTCGGCAATGGGCGGCCGTGAGCCAAAACCTAGCTGTACTTTTGATCTCTGGTCTGAGACCTATCATAACAGTTCAAATTAGACCGGGTCAGGGCACGGGTGTAACATGATCTCAGTTCCATGTCCTAGTACCTTGTTACATACATCTTCAGAGACTAAAAATGACCCATTAACCTTTGATTCCCATATATACCTAAAATTCAAAAAGAGGTGCTGAACCAAATATCTCTTCCCATAAGACAAGAGAGTCAACCTTGAGAAATTAAATGCCCCGAAAGGCTTACTATTTGTCATCGTTGTGCTTCTTCAATATCCTCTACGATTTTTCCCTTCAGATTTTCCCTAATCTAAGGGCTCTACGCTTTCTCAAAACCCAGAAAAAAACCCTTAAATACTCGTAACTTGTTATAAATTGGATCCTATAGTCGAGAGTTAGCTTTGTCCTGCATTAGTCATGCTATTTTTTCTTTCCTGGTCAACTACCTACCAATGTTAATAAAGCAATCAAACTATGACCTTAATTCTTTATAAAAGCTCGAATATCTTTAGCAATACAAACGTATCACAAACAAAATATCTCAACTAACTATTTTTATTTAACACCATTTCTTGCTAATAGGCATTTGCGCTTAGGTTTACTTCCCACAGAGATTTATTTATCAAATACATAGAAATGAATATTTCTGTAGGGTAAAGAAATTTAAAGGAAATTAACATATTTATCTACTAAGCCTCACAAAATGGTTCAATCATTGTACATTGAAGCTTCTTGCCTTCTTCTAAATGATAATTATAGTGATATAGCAAGAAAAAAGAATTAGCAGCAACTAATGATGTTTATGAGTAAAAATTACCTATGGAAATTCCAAGATTATATGGCAAAAAGAGATTAAAGGTTCTCTAGTCCCCCCAGCATTGGTGTGCTTTAGAGCCTCTTGTAATTCGCTCATATATGTATATGATTCCCATGATCAATCATAAGATAAAGTTGCTTCCAGTGGCTAGATCTACCAACCATTTTAGAAGAGGCTAAAGAGATGGTCATAGATCTGCCCTGTTGCATAAAGATGTAAAATCGACCAACAACAACTAGCAAGAAGGGAAACTAAAGGAATTCTTATCATGAGATGGAGATAGAGATGCAATAAAGGAGTAGAAGGCATGCTTACCTTGAGATGGAGATATAAACGCAAGAGAAAAGGAGAAAGGCCGCTACTTATCGGGGACAAGAAAGAAAGTGCTTATAGGGGGTTTTTTTTTCCCCAATAGAAGTTTATAGGGATTCTGTTGGCTACAAAATCTTTCCCTAGGTTATGGTTCACTGACAATATTGGTGAGTGCGTGGGCATGCCAGAATCCTTCCTAACCGGATTCAGTAGTAAACCTGACTTCGATCAAGCAACTTGGGCATTCCTCTTTCCTCGATCGCTCCAAAGACTTTTAATGTTCTTTGTAGAAATGTGATGCAAGGATTGAAAAAAATAAAGACAAATGATAGCAACTCATAGACAAGGGGAAAATGTAATATTGTATCTATTGATATTCAATATACCAGAAATATGATCTGATGTTCTCTGTTGATGTTAAACATACCAGAAATAAGATCAGTTGTCTCTGTTGATATTAGACATACCAGAAACGTGATATGTATCTCTGTTGATGCTAAACATACCAGAGATGTGATCGTTACACTATGAAATGAAGTACATGTCTTGAACGAAGTACAGGACTTCAAAAGAAAATGCTAATCTAAAACATAAATGATAAAAATGGAATGAAAGATAAACTTGATATTTGAGTTTGTTTGTGATGATGCCCTCTTTCTTCCACTATAGTCCTTTTATAATTTTATTTGCAAGATCCTGCTCTCTTAGTAGTTTTGTAACTGCAGGAACCTATGTGCCATGTCCTTAGTGGGGTAGTTATTGGAAGTACACTCCCCTAATTGGTTGTAAATGCCATAACCGCTTAAGCCATGTGTTTGTAACTTCTCTGGAACTAACCCACGTTTGTACAAACTATGTTGATTGACGATCGGTCAAGCTAACCGAAAAGTCATAATGGTCAACTGACTGTTGAAAATCACACTCAGTCAGCTGACTGTAGAAAATCACAATTGGTGTCACAACGGTCAGATGACAGTAGAAAGCCACAATCAATCAGATGACCGTAAAATGTCACGATCAGTCATCTGACCATATTCGGTCAGTTTGCTCGATCAACCTAATGGTTACAAGGTCATCATTTTTTTGGCTAATTTGAATACCGGCCAGCTCCTTAACGCAATCGGTTATAAATTGACATCGATTTATTGACCAATTGTCTTGTAGGCCAGATTTGCTAAAATCGGGTACCAATAGATTCTGATAGTTTCCTTTGTGGAAAAAATATAAGGAATAAAAAAAGTATAGAGAAAAAAAAATAAATAAAAGAGAAGAATGATAAGTGAGAGAGTTATTATTCATAAGGAAACTAAACAGAATTAGAAAAAAAAAAAATTGGAGGAGAGAATATATATATAAAGATATAGATTATGGCTAGAAAGGAGGAGAGATAAGGAATTAAAAAGAAAGTATATAATAAAATATATTTCAAAAAGAGAAAGAACAAAGTGAGAGAGGAGGAAAAGAGTTTTAAAAAGGAAAAGGAGGCAAAGAGGGAATTTTTCAAAAAATATTTAATTATAAAAACATCAAGGGTACCAAAAAAAAATAAGAAAATAAGAAAGATAAATAAAAGTGATAATGAAAAAGATAAGATATTTAAATAAACAAGAAAGGTAAAGTAGTCCATGAAAAGATTAGTCACAAAGCATAAGTGCATACACTTATATAATAGTATGATAGTATGATAGCATGATATGATATATATATATATATATATATATTTCAATGCCTCAACAGCTCAATACTCCCCGTACTTTCCAAACACCTAGCCAAAACATGGGCTGAAAAGCCCAACCCAATCTGGCTAAAAATGGTGCTGGGTCATGTTGGAATTCGAATGCCTAGCCCAAGTTACCTTTTCTGTACTTCCAACCCGTTTTCTAGAGGCTCCCCGAGTAGAGGGACAGAATGTATTTTTAGTAGAAAAATTATACTATTCCAAGAAAGAGGTGAGAGTTGACCCTCCCTTCCCCTTTCAATGTTCATGGTATCTTCCAATTGGCATACTACTTATTAGACTGAGTTTCCTTAATTTCACCCATGGTCAAGGAAGAGGAATCATCTTACCATGGATAGTGGTATTGTCGAATTGAAATGGGGTGTGATGCGGTAAATTTTGACGATAGAGAGATCCTCTTGGTAGCTTTGAGTTGTACCAAAGGTTCTCTGTACTCTCACTGCAAAGATGAACAAGTTAGCAAAGGGGCACTGGAGCTGGCCAGTGCGATAACCCTCTAATGACAAAGTAAGGGTCAAGTCAAAATTAAAGGGTCAAGTCAAAATTAAGCAATAGGTATATGTTATCCCAAAGTCCTAGATCCCCTTCTTCAAGGGCTTACCTCTTGTATCTATAAGGCCTTGTCCCCTTATGTCCCTCTTGTGTCCCACTCCTCTATGTTCTCCTAAATCAGCGATTGAGAGGTGGAATATTCCAAATATTCCTTACTTCTAGGGAGTTGTGAGGCCTTAGGAGTCTTAACAAGGAACTTCCATAATGTCGGGGGAGAGTCCTCTCATGGATGGTTTCCACTTTCTTCGGCACACTATCTTTAGCCAAGTCCTGAGTGGATGACTCTCCCAACCGCTATGACATGGCACCTAGTCGGCTGTGATGTCGTGGAACTGATTCAGCTAAGGATCTCATACGGCCAGGGAGGGAACTTGCTTAGATGGCAGAGGTGAAGGCGAGGCTTCTCTTGCGAGAAAGCCAAGGTAAGGGCTCGGAAAAGCTAAGACGAGGCGAAGACTCGGCAGAGCTGGGACGAGGTGCGAGCTCGTCCGCCAGGAGGGCTAGTTGGTGAAGGCCAAGGCGAGGGCTCGACCAGATTCTCTTTCCACTTTCTGAGTTGGTGACAAGATTTGGCACATTATAGGCCCTCGACCTCTGATGGGCTGAGTCGGGTTGTCGGAGTTTACTCATTAAGGAGATAACGCACAGGCCTACATTATGACCTCCATCATGCATCGCCTTCTCAAGGTGTGAAGTCTCTATGAAGCTGCCATGTGTTTGACCCGACGGTTGGGCCTTGAGGGAAGCAATCATCTCTCGATCTTGTCCTTCAGTCCGGCACGATCTAGGCTGTTGAGGCAGCCTCCAACGGAGTATAAATGGATGATCCTTCTTCCTTACTCTATTTTCACCTTGTGAGGAATTTTGATCGGATTTTGGCTGTTGTTGCTCTGCGGCGGGGAAGTGTGTCTCAGGCTTGAGTTTCTATCAGCATTTGCCTCTCTGTCCAGTAAGTTTCTTGATTCCTTTCTCTCTTTCCCTTTTGTCTTCCATGGAAAATACCCGATCTTACCACATAGCTGCTAGGAACCCCCACGATGTAGGGTATGACTCCCAATCGGGGCCAAGTAATAGGGCTTCCATCCTGGAGGAACAGCCTGTTCCCATGGCCGTGGTTAGGCCCAATCCTCTGCAAAGGGGCTACTTACACAATCCCTCCCTTTACTCCTTTGTCTAGCGAGGATACCGCCTCCGACAGACTTGAGTCCTCAAATGTTGCCTTGGACCCCGAAGTGAATGTCGGGCCAGACCATCAAGGGGAGGAGCCACCCACCTTAGTGGCTGATTATAGGGTGATGCCCTCACTGGGGAAGATAAAAATGGCGCGAAGGTCCCCAATGCCAAGAGTCCGAAAAAAGGTGAGGAAGACTCGGACGGCGGCAAAGGCGAAGGTTCTACTTCGTCCTTTGGCCCGCACAGAGCCGCCAGTCTAGTCTTCGAAGTTCTCCCATCCAAAATCCTAGAGGTGTATCACGAGTGGTATGGGATTCCAGTGGACGTTGTAATGCGGATCCCAAATCGCAAGGAGTCTGCGGATTCTAACAAGGACGAGGTCGCCATGTATGAGGTCGCCTTCCTTTGTGGACTAAGGATACCTGTCCCGTCCTTCATTTGTGATTTCCTGAACTATTGGGGTATCTCCCCGGGTCAGCTAATGCCCGACTCTTGGCGCATCCTGCTCGGCTTCTCCATCTATGTAGCCCAGCTAAGGCGTACCGCCACCCTCGGCCCTTTCCGCTACTATTTTGTCTTGAAGCGGCATAGCACCGGTTGGTTCTACTTCACTCGCCAAGATGCAGGGAAGCATAAGTAGCATGGTGGTTGATCAATTAACCAAACCCATTACTCATAACATTTTTCTTGCTCATGTTAGAAATTTGGGACTTGGACTTAAATGAATTGTATTTTGCATTTGAATATATCTTTAGACATTATTGTTATGAATCTTTGATTTATATATATGAGACATATACTTTTTTTGGGTGATTTTCATCTACATATTTTATTTTGTAAATATATCATCAGGCTTGAGTCGACTCAATCACATGGGTGATTCACCTTAGCACTTAGAGACAACGATCAAGATGAGCCAAATTCACCTTAGCTCTTAAAAACAGCGGGTGAGATGAACAGACAACTTTTAAGCTCAATGGTGTCTTAGTTAGAGCTAAGATAAGACATTTCTATGGTCAAACACAAAAATTTCATATCTCAATGTAGCCTGCTTATAGCCGAATGTGAGACTTCCATCGGGTGTTATGGTGGCAACCAAAAGTTAGGCGCTTGGTAATGTGATTGAATCTAGACTCATATGGTGTCTTTTTTATCATATGAGTGACATTCCCACCTTAGTAGAAGAAACACCATAGCATAAATTTCATATTATATGTACTTTGTTATGACCATCAATGAGAGTCCCTAAATAGATCCCTACCTTTGTCACAGTGTGAGCCACCTGGATCAAACTAAGGCACCGTTTGACAACGTTCCTAAAAACACGTTTTTGGGTTTTCCTATTCGTAGAAATGGAGAAACGGGCTAAAAAGCGTTTGATAACTTGTTTCGTCATTTCTAGAAACAAATGAAGGCAACAAATTGTGGATTTGTGCCCAATAAAAAAGCCCAAAAGTGAGAAGCATGACTCTTCTCAAGCTCAAAAGTAATAGAATTTTTGAAGCTCAAAAGTGAGGAGCATGTTATCAAACAACAATGTGTGCCTAAATCAATCCAAGAAACAGGTTTATCAAACGCCCAAAAATCTTCATTACTACTAATGGTGCCTAAGTTGATTCCACTGATACTCTTTTATCAAGACTATGTCATAAAAAGAATGTCCAATGGCACTACTTCAAATTGCTTCTTGAGATCATGGATGATGCAGTCCAATGGGACAAGATTGGAAAAGTGGTTGGAAATAGTTGGACTGACATGAGGGCTTAGGGAAAACTATTCGATATTACAACCTTATTTTGTGGCTCATTGTGGAGCGACTTGTCGTACCTGTGTTTCGACGTAGTCATGAGCATATTACATGCTTGGGATCAGCACTGGTTATCATGAGGTATCAAGAGTGCTAGATCCGATGTACTTGGATTGTTTGGAGTATTGTAGGTTGTTTGTGAGTAATGCAATGTTGGTTGGATAGAAGCTTGATATAGCACTCCTACCTTCGTACTACTCGTCAAGTCACACACTCCATTTGCTAAATGATGAGACACCGGTGGGAGAGATACTAGAATGGACAATTGAGTAGTTCTCCAAATGTGGGCGAGTGAGAGATGTTAATAGAAATTAGGTCATGGACTCGGTTCACTTGGAGCACCCGTATGGAGTAGACTGATCCACTAGGGCTAGAAACCCTAGTTGCCCAGATTTCTATAAATATAGAGGTTTGGCCACATTAAGAATAACTTTTGACCTAATCTCAAAAGCTTTGTTTCTCTCTCCCTATTTTCTTATGTCTCTTTCAATTGAGAATGTGTCTCTAAAGATCTTCATTGCTATCCTTGGACTTGAAGGGTGAAACTTTGTCTAGCGAGATCGTCGAAAACCCTCAATCAACACAGTTCATGTAAGGACAATGCGTACAGTAACTAGATCCATTACACTGCAAGGGAAGCATCATTGAGATAACCCTAGATCTCCGTCATTTCCATTATGTTATAACGAGGATCAAACTGGATTGGTGGTTTTTTAAAAATACACAATTTTATAAGTTGGTTTGTTAATGCATTAACTATTTACCCAAAAAAACAAAAAAAAATTAATGCACTAATTATCAGGCATTAATTCAAACAATTTTATAAGTTGGTTTGTTAATGCATTAACTGTTTACCCAAAAAAACAAAAAAAATTAATGCACTAATTATCAATCATTAATTCAAACTATGCATCCAACACTATCACTCAGTCAAGTCAAACGTATGTTATAGAGTGAAATAATAGACTAAAATTTTGGGACAATGAAAAACCTCAAACGGAACTATCTTTGTGGGAGGGAGGGAGGGAGGGAGGGAGAATAAAATTTAGTTAAACTCAATATAAGGCTTATTTGGGTAGACCACAAGGACCTATTTCACATGATACATATATTCGGTATATATTCGGTAGTATTAAACAATCTGCTCTCTTGTATATGGTAATGGAATAGGTATTTGAATTTAATTGTCGGGAAAATTAATGTCCTTAGTCGTGCACACCTGAGTCCAAACACAAAGGACAGAAAAATGATACCCCCACCCCTGTGAAACCCATAAAATCCACCCCTATTGATGCCATGTGTGTCCCCTCTGCCTCACCGGCCCCTGCACTGCCACAGGTTCCCACAACCAAGGAGTTTTCTTTTCCCCTTAATCATACATGTAAAGGACAGGCTTTTTTTTTTTTTTCTTCTTGTATAAAAGAGATTAAGCAGAAAAAAAAAGGGTGGGGGGGGGAGGGGGAAAAGATCACAGGCCTCTTAAAGGAGCAATTGAAGAAAAGAGAGGCTCTGTTTGGATCCTGCTAGACACTGATCCAGCAGTTCTACAGGTGATCTGATGACCTCTTGCAATTTCCCTAACCAAACTTCTTTAACTTGATATAAAATTTCACTAATAATAACCAACGATGCGTACATCAAATGACCTTCTGCATTTCCCAAGAAGTGTGTCTCGTGAATGTACACAAAAAACGTATGTATACAAAGGAAGGAAAAAAACATAAGTATACAAAGAAGAACTCTATCACAGTCGCTTTCCTCCTCAACAGCCTTTGCCACTCTCTCTCCTTTGCCCCCTAATGACGAAGCTGATCACACTTTGCATTAGTATATCCAGTAGTTGTTTGATCTCATCATGTTCCCATTCCAATGCACCATTGGTTTCACCCTCATCCTAGTGGAGGTAGATGATTCATTTCGTTGAATATGCCCAAACTGAAAGGGAGACTTAAGATTTGGACATCCTGAAATCTTTATCGTTTCCAAGGATGGCGCCGTGGGAAAAGGAACTGTTTTCCAAATCCTTTCTGGTCTGGGTAGTTTCCAAAGAGTGAGAATCTTCAATTTTGGGAAAAGAGCAAAATCGTGACCATCTTCTTGTTCCTCTTCATCCACTATTACTTGGATGGTAGGACAGGAACTGACAAGAAGTTCTTCAAGGTTTGGAAGTTGTTGGAATATGCTCCTTGTGAAAACCTTTATCAGGTTTTCACAAAAAATGATTTTCAAACATGCTAACCCTCACAGTTGTCATATGACCCACTACCAAGTATTCCAAGTTTGGTAAAACTGCACATGTTGAAGTACTTACATCATTTCCATTGATGATGATCTCCATCATATTGCATTCACCAACAATACATACTTCCAGCTCATTCAAGTTCTCCAAGCCAAAATCCAATAGCCCTTGAGAAGTCTGATGGCCTCGTAAATGAAAACCATTGGCCCGATGAAGTACATCTGCATATACAGTGGGTGGGTAATTACTCCCAACACTCTTAAGTATCGCATCTTTGATGTTTCTTCTTCAGAATCAAACATAGGGAATCGCTCTTCATAGTTGCTGCACTCCACCATGAACCGAAAAGACTTCAAGCTTTGATTTTCCCATTGACAACTTTCACATAGAAAATGCTCAAAACTTTCCAATGTAAAGTGAAACTCAAGTTGAGTTAGTTGCTTTAAGCTAGCCATCTCTTCTGCAATGGTTTCTCCAAACTTTGGAGAATGATACCCTACAGTGTCTAAATGTATGCTCAAGTCTTCGATTAGAGAGAGTCTTGATATAATTCCATTAGGAAACATCAGTCGATTTGCACTTGGTATATTTTTAAATGACACTTGCAGATTCTAAGGAGCACAAGTTGCTGAATTTCAATAGGTAAGTACTCAAACTTGCCAAGCTTGCCTCCCAAATGAAGCACCTGAAGTTTTTTCAGATTCCCCATTTGGGATGGTAGAGTAACCAATGAGAAACAATTGAAGAGATATAATCCTCGAAGGCTTACTAAATTGGAGACAGCAGATGGTGTTGCAGCCAAAAAACCCCGCTAGTCGAACCTACACAAACACAGACGACGGAGGCCCGGATCTTTGTCCGGGGTTAGTCCTCCGACGCTCAAGTCAGGGTCGGCCGCACAGTTCAATAAGGGAGTAATGGTGAGGGTATCAGAACTTACCTCCCCCTTTCTTCCGTGCCTTCTTATATAGCTCTTAGGGTTTAGGGTTTTTCCTCCTTCTTCCCTCTTAGAGTCCCACTCGAATACGTCCATCCTTCTGGGGGGAATATTCCCCTCATGCAGACGACGTGATCCCGCGTGATTTCGCTAGCGTACCTCGGTGATTGAGCGTGCTTGAGCGTGAGTGGTTTCTTGGAACCTTCGTTTGGCGGAGGACACGTGTCTCAGAGGTGACACGTGTCATTGCCCCCACGAGAGGTCAGTTTGGCTATATCAGATGGTAACTCCTTGACATTAGTGTATGATAGGTCCAAAACTCGAAGATTGTGCATATGCTCGAAGAATGATTCTGGAATTCTAGTCAATCTTCTATCATGCTGCAAAAATAATGTCACAAGTAAGAGGGATGTGGGGTTCTCAGGTAGATTGCGAATTTTATTATGCATCAAGGAGATCCTTTGGAACTGTCCCCAATCGTCCTCATTTGAGAGCTCCTCTATTCCAATATTTCTTCTAACCAAGAACTGGTTACCATCCTCTCGCACTATTTTAGCAGACAATGGTGCTGATGATGATGTGAGTATTAATGCCAAATCTCTAATGACATCATACATCTTGACTACCTGATGTAGGCCATCTCCTTCCAACAATGACACCATTTTTAGGTAATTTATTATAGCATGCCCTTTATCATATGCCGCATTCAAGCTTAAAGCACCATCGATGAAACCCACTACCCACCAACGTTGTATAAGTTCTGTTTCTGGAATCTGATAGTCCTCAGGGTATAAAGCACAATATAAAAAGCAATTCTTCATATTGGTGCTCTTTAAATGATCGTAACTGAACTTTAATATCATAAAGACAGATTCTTCCATGTCATCAATAATTTCGTGCCTATTCGAACTCAACTCCATCCATGCATTTCTCCATTCACACAGGTCACACTTATTTCTTAAGGACCCTCCTATCACAATAAGGGCAAGTGGCAAACCTTGACATTTTCGAACAACCTGTGTAGCTATTTCTCTTATATCCTGTGAATCTACAACGTTCCCGACCTTTTCACGAAACATGTTCCATGCCTCTTCTTCAGATAAGACTTTAACTTTAATTTGTTCATCAATCTCCATTTTGTTACAGACAACCATGGACCGAGTCGTTATTATCATTTTGCAGCCATTTTGTTTGCTTGGGTTGGGAATTCCTATTATTTCCAGATCCATTTTTTGCCATAAGTCATCTAGAAGCAGCAAATAATTCACACAACTCAATCGTTGTAAAATTTTCTGGGCTGTTCTTTCAACAGACTCCTTATCATCAAAATTCAATGATAGATGCTCTATAATATCCTTTTGTACCTTTCTTATACCTCCATCTTTGGACACAGTTACCGAAATAACCATGTCGAACAGAACTGTTATTTCAGGTAAATTGTGTATAAGCTTTATTGAAGCTGTCTTTCCAAGTCCACCCATGCCCCATATGCCAATTTTCTGTTTATCACAATCTGTTATGCATCTTAATATCTCCTGGACAGTACGATTAATTGATGTATTATTGCCTTCTATAGTTGGTGCAGGAATTGGCTCAACTGGCTGTGGAGGTACCTCAACCACATATCTTCTTGAAAGCAATGAGTCGTCCTTGAGAATAACAATGTCATCTATCATAGTCACAATTTTCTTACCCAGATTCCTCTGCCACCAAATGTTGGGGCATAATGTGCCAATGCAACTCTTATTTTCCTGGAACTCTCTTTCTATGTCATTGACTTTAGTTTCCATCTCTCCCACCTTCTGAAGCCAAGTTCGGCATTCTGCTGTTGGCATTTTTGATATGATATCTCTGTTTATCTCTCTATTTACATCCGTCCTTTTGTTGTAGAGATCTATCGCTTTCACTTTCAGCTTCTCAAAATTTTCTTCAAGATTTTTGATATAGCTGATTTGACGTCCGAGCGGGACCCATAACCATTGCACAATGGCTACAACTGGTTGCCCAATGGGGAGTATTTGTCCACTTAAAGCCATGAATGAATTTTCACCTGCGATGATTTCAATACCATTTCTAGTGAATTAAAAAGTGAAAAGATAAAACGGGGAGGGAGAATGTGAAGCTGTGATGTGTGAACCATACCAACACCTGCACAACATAAATTTTTGAGTTCCCCTAAGAAGGGAAAAGATCATATGCTCAATATTCTGCGTAAGATTTACACATGCTTTGAATAGGGCAAGTAACACCAAATCCTTTGTATTATTTACAAACCTACAGTTGTATCACGTTTTTCAAGCACACGAACAGAGAAATGGGAGTGTCAAAAGTTGGCTCGCACTGGTAGGCCCAACCTGAACTGGCTGGTTGAAGCCCGAGACCAGCCCAACTGATTACTAAACATGTCAGGCTCAAACATGGATTGATTAATAATCAGGCGGTCCTGGTAAAGGGCAATGGCCCGATTGTCACCCAATTCAGACCAATCAAATATTATGACCGACTAATAACTGGCTTTTTATAGCCCGATTAGCCCGTATAAGGAGCGTTTATAGCTGAATTAGCCAACTAGGATTACCTAAATGGGCGTAAACGGTGTGGAGCTTTGAATTGGTGGGGACTGTTAGGCTCAACCAGTTGACTCTATACAAAGGACCCTAACTTCTTGTTCTAGGAACATCCCCTCTACCTAGTTCTCAGTACTACGCATGTGGACATGGTGATAGTAGTAATGCTGACTGTGATATTGCGGCATCAATGTTTGGGCCACCCTTCATTCCGAGTTATGAGAAAAAAATCGCCACACTAGTTTTCTTTTATTTCTCATTCCCATGTGTTTCAGTGTGAACCCTATTTGATTGCTAAAAAATTTCGTTCTTCTTGTCCTTACCATTGCAATAGATCTATCATTCCCTTTTATATTATGCATACTGATGTTTGGGGACCTTCTCCCACTACCTCTTTATCTGGCTATCATTATTTTGTATCATTTGTTGATGATTATTCCTGGACCACATGGATCTTTTCAATGAAACATAAAAGTGAGTTCTATGATGCTTTCAAAAACTTAGACTACTTGCAACATACCACATGGCGCATCGCACATGGCACAACTAGGTGTGTTGTACATAGTGGGATTTCTTCTCTCGACACTAACACTACTTGCAATTCAGAAGTCTTTAATAATGAAATAGTGAGAATAATATATATAAAAAGCAGTGAAAATAAAATTGTTCAGAGAAATTAGAAGAACAACAATAAGAAGCTAGAGCACCTAAGCTTTATGAATATATGCATGGTACTTACCTGATTATGGGAAGAAGGAACAATAAAAACCAAAAAACACTTGCTTCTGAGATGTTATCCTTCCTCTTAACACTAATAAAGAAAAAGTGAGAATGAAAAACATCAAGCAGTGAACATGAAATAGAGATCAGAAACTAGAAGAACAAGAAGAAGCCCGTAGTTATAAGAACGGATGTGTAACATACTTAACCTGATAATTGGAAGAAAGAGAGATAAGTCCTAAAACACTAGCTTCTGATATGTTGTCCTTCCTCTCAACTACAGAATGAAACTTCATTTTGATGGGTATAATGATGATGTATTATAAAGAGAAGTAATCTCTCCCAGGGTTGCAAGTTTGGCTGGAGCCCACCCAAAAATTTCAGAGCACTGGCTGGGCTTTTAAGCTTTTGAGGCCAGAAAAAAGATAATAAGCCGATGCCACATTCTTGTTAGGTTTTACACATGCTTTGAATAGGGCATATAACATCAAATCCCAAGTATTATTTACAAGCCTACATTTGTATATAAGACCTTTCATGCTTTTTGAAAGCAAAATGTGAGCAAAAAATATCATGAACAGAGGATTATTTCTGGAAATCATCACACTAGGCCTAAATGGTGCAATTTTGAAGCATAAAAGTTGAATGGGCAAGCCCATAATGAGCCCTCTCCAGAAATGTCTTCCTTTTCCAACTTCTTGTAATTCAAGGCCACTTTGTATTTGTAAGGGAACAGAATCAAAAGTGATTAGATGGGGCAGTGAAAGCCATGCAAACAACAAAAACTAAGAAGAGCCCTTTTATTGGGGCTGGATCTGCCCAAGAGCTTTGTGGCTGAATCATTAGTGAGTAGGAAGGTTCAAAACTTGGCATTATATGGATGGTGGCTGAGATGAGAGGATCATGGAGACTTTTGAGTCTAATTCGATGTGTAAGAGTAAGAATGGTAGCCTTGGGCACCTTGTTCTACTGCTGTCAACCAAGATCGTCTAACTCTACAGCTGATCAACTTGCAAAAGTTAGCGCAAGAGAGATGATATATTTACATGGGAGAGTACTACACCATTCCAACATAGTTGATTTTTGCTGCTTCTGGAATAGTTTTCAAGTAGTTGTTTCTGCTTCTTTGTTCTTAGCTGGTTATTTTGTAAAACATTTCTCTTTACATCTTTTACAATGAGATCTTTATACTTATCCCCTGAAAATAAAAATTGCTGGAAGACTGCAACACATGGTGGGTGGATGTGTTTCAACAGACAAGATCATTTTATATGCGTGAAAATCCAAAGGACTGAATCCCTGGCCACTACTTGCCACTTGTAGATCCTCCCATTTGCTCCAAAGGGCAGGAATTTTTTAGGGCAATTTTTATCCCTATCTGAATTTGATAAATACATTTCTCATGTAGGTAGGCAGAGGAACCTCTTGCATACAGAGGACAAAGGGTCCTTGATGAGATGTACTGTTTGAATCTTCTTTTGGGGCTAAACTGAGCTTGATAATTCTCTGATTCAAGGCATCCCTATGTTAGAAATTCAAATTGAAGGCAAAATTGAAATTAGTGGAGAACTTGGGAAACTGGTCTATTATCTTGAGAAACTAACAAACCCCCACCCCAAACATCCCCACCAAACCCACCCCCCCCCAAAAAAAAAAAAATTTATTGGACTGATGGATGTTGAACCATTCCATATTGTATGGTTTCCTACCTAACTTGCCAGATAAAGGCCAAATTGCTCCAGGTGAACCAAAACCGGATACTTATGCAATTGGTACTAGCCTTGTATGTTCATCATAACTGTAACTAAAATGACTTCCATGAACACCTAGCTTATGTGAATCAATCTATAAGTGATCTGGGTTGGTTGTTGTCCTTATTATGAATTTGATCATTGTTTCAAACTGTGATTAGCTACCTCAACTCATAACCTCTTAAATATAATGATAATAAGGTAAATAATTGTTTTAAATGGTGATTAGCTATCTCTACTCATAACCTTTAATTGGTAATTAGTTGTCCGCTAGCTTACCCTATCCTGGCGGCACGCCTATCCCTTGTTGGTGTATGATGTCTTGTATTCCGTCGCAGTTTAATCCAGGGAGTACTGGTGCAGCACCTAGACAGCCAGGATGGCGATCCCGCTAGCCGGTTAGCTGGCCGTGGGGGTTGCAAGGGGGGTAGGAGGCCCCCCTGCATAGCATGGGGTGTAGGGGGTGCAGCCCCCAGCTCGAATTTTTTATTTGAGGGCAATTGTAGTTTAATCCGGATTAGGGTGGCAATTGTAGTTTAATTCGGATTAGGGTGGCAATTGTAGTTTAATACGGATTAAGGTTTTTTCGCTATATATTTGTAGCGAGGGTTTCTTTCTCTGAAATGCAAGCAATACGGAGAGGTGTGAGGAAGAGCGCTGTAACCCTATTCTCCATTGATAGTGAAGCGGGATCTCATCTCACCGGAGACGTAGGCAACCTTGCCGAACCTCGTAAAATCCGTGTGCATTGTTTGTTTTGTTTTTTCGTTATCTTCTGCATCGTTTTAGGGTTACGTTTCTACAAATTGGTATCAGAGCTCTAGGTTTTCGTTTTCTAGGGTTTACTATCACGATGGCAGGGAAGGGATCGAATGTCAAGTATGACATCGAGAGGTTTAATGGGAATAATAATTTCACCCTCTGGCGTCAAAGGATGAAGGATCTTTTGATACAGCAGGGTTTGGCGAAAACGTTGTTGGGAAAGTCGAAGAAACCTGTAAAAATTACTGACGAAGATTGGGAAGAGATGGAGGAAAAGGCGATAAGTGTTATTCGATTAAATCTTTCTGATGATGCCCTACAATATGTTGTGGGTATCGAATCTGCACCGCAGTTATGGGCGAAACTTGAAAGCATCTACATGACGAAGTCCTTAACGAACAAGTTGTTCGTGAAGAAGCAATTGTATTCTCTACAAATGGAGGAAGGTACGGATCTATTAGAGCATCTTAACATGTTCAATCATATCCTAAGTAAACTTACAAACCTGGAGGTTAAGATCGAGGACGAAGACAAGGCGTTACTATTGATGTCGTCGCTCCCAGAATCATATGATCACCTAGTAACGACTCTCTTGTACGGGAAGGAGACCCTTGAGATGGATGAAGTCGCAGCTGCCCTCATGTCCAATGATACAAGGAAGAAGGCCAATAGTACGAAATCTCAAGGAGAAGGTTTTTTCGGAGATGACAAGGAGCAGGAAAGAGGGATATCAAATCAGAAGGGATCTGGGAAGAGTCGATCGAAATCAAAAGGGGCAAAGACAAAGGTCTCTTATTACTATTGTAAGAAGGAAGGTCATCTGAAGAGAGAGTGCTTGAAGAGGAAGGTGGACTTAAAGAAGAAAGGTATAGATAAGACATCTGAGGAAGCTAGCGTGGCTGACAGTTCAGATGGAGATGATGGAGATGTACTCTCTATATCATCAGGTAAGAATCAACATTCTGATTCTTGGATTTTAGATTCTGGATGTGCATATCACATGTGTCCACATAAGGATTGGTTTGATACATATCAACCATATAATGGTGGGTCTGTCCTAATGGGGAATGATGCCGTATGCAAGACCATTGGGATAGGCACTATCAAAATCAAGATGTTTGATGGGATAGTAAGAACCTTAGCAGATGTGAGACATGTACCAGAATTAAGGAAAAACTTAATATCTTTGGGGGCACTTGACTCACATGGCTGCAAGTACATGGCAGAAGGTGGAGTTCTCAAAGTTATTAAAGGTGTAATGGTTGTCATGAAGGGACAGTTAGCAGGAAACCTATACAGACTCATAGGGAGCACAGTTATAGGTGGAGCATCTGTGACTACAAATGCAGTATTTGATACAGATGATACCTATCTGTGACATATGCGGTTAGGGCATATGGGAGAAAGAGGATTGATGGAGCTTTATAAAAGGAAAATGTTGAAGGGAGTACAAACTTGTAAACTGAACTTCTGCAAGTATTATGTGTTCGGAAAACAGTGCAAGGTTAGTTTTAAAACTGCAAAACATAAGAGTAAAGGGGTGCTTGATTATGTACATAGCGATGTATGGGGTCCTTCAACAACAAAATCTAAAGGTGGGGTAGAATACTTCGTGACATTTGTTGATGATTACTCAAGGAAAGTCTGAATCTACTTCATGAAGCATAAAAGTGAAGTGTTCACTAAATTTAAGGAATGGAAGGCGGAGGTAGAAAGGAAGACAGGAAAGAAAATTAAATACTTGAGAACAGATAATGGAGGAGAGTACACATACAAGCCATTTCTAGAATTGTGTAAAGCTGAAGGGATTACACGTCACTTCACGGTTCCAAAGACACCACAGCAAAATGGTGTAGCTGAAATGATGAACAGAACACTTCTAGAAAGAGCTCGGAGTATGAGCTTGAATGCAGGGTTGAGCAAGAGATTTTGGGCAGAAGCAGTGAACATGGCATGTTTCCTCATCAATAGGTCTCCATCAAAGGCGATTGATTGTAAAATTTCTGAAGAGGTATGGACAGGAAAACCAGTAGATTATTCTATTCTAAAAATATTTGGTTGTCCAGCCTATGCGCATGTTGAGAGTGAGCAGCGTTCCAAGTTAGACTCAAAGTCTAAGCAATGTATCTTTCTTGGTTTTAAGAAATGTGTAAAGGGATTCAAGTTGTGGGATCCAAGTTCACAGAAAGTTGTGGTTAGCAGAGACGTTGTGTTTGATGAGTCTGATATAGTGAAGTCAAATCACAATTCACAAGCAGTTGATGAAAATAAAGAAGGTTCTACTGTGCAGGTGGAGTTAGGTGAGTTAGAAACAACAAGAGAGAATAAGTCATCAAGTGACTTACCACGACAACAGGAAGCAGTAGAAGTTCCCTATACTGTGGCAAAGGGTAATGGGAAGCGTACTCACAAAGCACCTATGAGATACGGGTTTGAGGACATGGTTGCCTATACCCTCACTATAGGTACAGGTGATCCATCTTCCTATCATGATGCTTTGAGTGATGCACAACATGATAAATGGATGACAGCTATAATGGAGGAAATGGAATCTCTACAGAAGAAGAAGAGTTGGGAGATTGTAGAAAAGCCCAAGGGAAGAAAAATCATTGGGTGTAAATGAGTCCTTCGTAAGAAAGAGGCAGCATCTGAGAAGGAGAGTGAAAGGTATAAGGTCAGACTTGTAGCCAAGGGCTATGCACAGAAGGAGGGGATAGACTACAATGAAATATTCTCTCCGGTGGTGAAACACACTTCGATCAGAGCACTACTTGCTTTGGTGGCAATGTATGATTTAGAGCTTGAACAACTTGATGTGAAAATTGCATTTCTTCATGGTGACTTGGAGGAACAGATTTATATGGAGCAGCCTAAAGGTTTCAAGGTACAGGGAAAGGAAGGTCATGTTTGTCTGCTTAAGAGGTCGCTTTATGGCCTTAAGCAATCTCCTAGGCAGTGGTACAAGCGCTTTGATTCCCACATGATGAAGATTGACTATACAAGAAGTGAGTAT
The DNA here is from genome assembly GCF_013358625.1 of Macadamia integrifolia. Taxonomy (NCBI): domain Eukaryota; kingdom Viridiplantae; phylum Streptophyta; class Magnoliopsida; order Proteales; family Proteaceae; genus Macadamia; species Macadamia integrifolia. The sequence continues at coordinate 218,934 of NW_024870579.1, forward strand.
GATAGTTGTGTTTATTATAAAGTATTAAGTGATAATTCCATTATTTTGTTGATGTTTTATGTTGATGACATGCTCATTGCTGCAAAGAACAAACATGATATAGTCTCTTTGAAGTATTTGTTGAGTGCTGAATTTGAGATGAAGGATCTTGGTGCCGCTAAGAAGATCCTTGGCATGGAAATCCTAGAGATAGAAATGCAGGTAAACTTTGGGTAACTCATAAGAGGTATATTGAAAAGGTGCTAGAGCATTTCAATATGGAAAATGCTAAGCCGGTTAGCACTCCGTTAGCTGGCCACTTCAAGTTATCTGAAAGGGAATGCCCTACAACACATGAGGAGGTGGAGCAGATGTCTCAAGTCCCTTATGCTAGCGCAGTTGGGAGTCTCATGTATGCTATGGTTTGTAGTAGGCCGGATTTGTCTCATGCAGTCAGTGTTGTTAGCAGATACATGAGTAATCCAGGGAATGAGCATTGGAGTGCAATTAAGTGGATCTTCAGATATTTGAGCAAGACTAAAGATATAGGTGTTATGTTCAGTGGCGAGGGAAGTTCTACAGAATTGGCAAATTATGTTGATTCTGACTATGCTAGTGATTTAGACAAGAGGAGGTCTACTACAGGGTATGTGTTTACATTGGCTGGTGGACCTATATCATGGAGGGCGATGCTTCAGTCTACAATTGCATTGTCCACTACAGAGGCAGAGTACATGGCAGCAGTTGAGGCTGCCAAGGAAGGAGTCTAGTTGGCTGGACTAGTTCGTGAGTTGGGGTTGGAGCAAGGAAGTACAGTGTTACATTGTGACAGTCAGAGTACCATACATCTTACAAAGAATCAGGTGTTTCATGCAAGGACAAAGCATATTGATGTGAGATTTCACAAGATCAAGGAGCTTATGTCAGAAGGCAGTATTCACTTGAGAAAAATTCATACAGATCTCAATCCTGCAGATATGCTTACAAAGCCAGTTATTACAGAGAAGTTCAAGTCCTGTTTGGACTTGATTAATATTATTCATTGTTGAAGATGAGGGAAGCACCAAACAGGTGCGGGTTTGTGCCTCTAATGAGGTATAATGATGAAGACATCTACAAGTTATCTTTACAGGAGGCTCGACAGAATTTAAGCCAAGGTGGAGATTGTTGGTGTATGATGTCTTGTATTCCGTTGCAGTTTAATCCAGGGAGTACTGGTGCAGCACCTAGACAGCCAGGACGGTGATCCCGCTAGCCGGTTAGCTGGTCGTGGGGGTTGCAAGGGGGGCAGGAAGCCCCCCTGCATAGAAGGGGGTGTAGGGGGGCACAGCCCCCCGCTCGAATTTTTTATTTGAGGGCAATTGTAGTTTAATCCGGATTAGGGTGGCAATTATAGTTTAATTCGAATTAGGGTGGCAATTGTAGTTTAATACGGATTAAGGTTTTTTCGCTATATATTTGTTGCGAGGGTTTCTTTCTCTGTAATGCAAGCAATACGGAGAGGTGTGAGGAAGAGCGTTGTAACCCTATTCTCCATTGATAGTGAAGCAGGATCTCATCTCACCGGGGACGTAGGAAACCTTGCCGAACCTCGTAAAATCCGTGTGCATTGTTTGTTTTGTTTTTTCCGTTATCTTCTGCATCGTTTTAGGGTTGCGTTTTTACATCCCTCACCCAATATAAAATATAATAATAAATTAAAGGTTTTCTTAGACCATGGACAGCACACCTAGTTGTGCCTTATGGAAGGATGATGTGGCAATTTCTCTGTTGGTTATCAAAGGAATGGTTTGGATTGACTATTTGTTCCAAAGAGGGCTTTCTTCTAACAATATGCTTACAGTTCTTGCAATTCAGAAATCTCTAACAATGAAATATTGAGAATAACAAAAATAAAGCAATGAAAATGAAAATAGTTCATAGGAATCAGAACAATAAGATGAAGCTAGAGCCCCTAAGCCTAAAGGATAGATGAATGATTTACCTAATTATGGAGAGGATAAACCCCAAAAAGCACTTGCTTCTGAGATGTTGTCCTTCCTTTCAACATTCTAGTAAAGAAAATTTTGAGAATGATAAATGAGTAAGTAGTGAACTTGTAAGAGATATTAAAAGAAAAAACCAGAACAAGAAGAAGAAGAAGCCCAAAGTTTGAAAAAGAACGCTACCTTTGCCAATCAACATGTGAGAGAGAAAAGTGAGAAGATGTGACTTTTTCTTTTCATGATAGGATATGGGCGGCTGCTTTTGACTCCTTGTCTATTTGTTTTTTTCAAATGCAAAGTGGTATTATGCACTTCACGTTGATGAGTTGCATGTAACAGTATCAGTAGGATTGGTTCTGGTCAATTTAACAAAAAAAAAAAAAAAAAGCTTGGCTGTTGTTAATCCGTCTGATTTCAATCCGATTCAAGATATGAAATGTAGAATAAAATTGTTTATTAAAGGGTTCAATTATTTTAAATCGAAATCAATTGTTAGATAGAATATTTTTTTTTAGGGGAGGTGAGTGATATTTTCAAAAAAATATGGGGCCAAGTTGATATTTCGACATAGTTCAAGGAAGAGAAGTGATATTTCCTCATTAATCAATGCCTATTATTTGGATTTTAATTTCAGTTTTACAAATATCTGAAATTATGTGTATTTGGAATTATTAATGCATGAAACCACATAATTAACCATATATGGTTATACAATATGAAATTGTAACATGAAAATTGTTGTATTTGAGTACTATGTTACAAGATGCTATGACTGTGTGTGTGTTTTAAATTTTTCACTATATGCATTATTCTTATTATATTATTAACATTTATATATGAATGTGGTGAGCCAAAAATGTGGGGGTTCTTGTGAGAACGCATATATTTATTTGATGGGTCTCTTCTTATGGAGATAATTAAAGTAAGATGGTTAATCTCTTCTTGAAAATAGAGTCTAGTAGATATGCCTAGATTTAATTATTTAAATATATGAACATTTTCTTGGTTCAAAAGTGGCATGTCCAAACATGTGTTAGTGGAGTGGTTCGTGAGGAATCAATAAAATAAACTTTGACTACAAGTTTCACTATAATTGTATTGGATTGCAAGGACAGATCAAAAAATCGAAAAGACGATATTAAAGTATTGAAAACGTATATATATGTTTCGTATGTATATATATAGTGAGGCTAGTGAGATAGAATTATTAACTCTATGTAATCAATAAGATAATATGTCTATGATTTGTATATAACCTCATAACACTAATGTGATATCATCTAAATGAATGGGCATTAAAGGTTTATGTCATAGGTCATGTGATGGACACCCACCCTATGTGAAGAGGTAAAATCATGAATTAGGTTTAAAGGGTACAAACGAAGTCACTGGATAACCTGTCTAATACTACTAAAATATTTGTTCATTCTGGTTATATAGGAATGTAGTACCACCACAATGACAAGAAGATGAGTTGTAGACTTTTAATCAAGCCAAATCTCATGAAATGTGGGGGTGTGTTAACTGTGATGCACACATGCACTGACCTAAATAGATGTAAGACTTGAGGCCACCTACCGATTAGAATTTTAAAGGTGAATTCTCTAAACATCCAAGAGACCAAGATAGGGGACAATACCACTTAAAAATGTTTTTTTGGTAATTTACAGCGCCATCCCTTGGAGAATACCACAATTATAAGACCACCCCCTCTGTTTCACCAAATTAGACTCAGACCTCCTACCGTCAGTCACCGTTAAGGAATATACCTCATATGCTAATGTTAGCTATTATATTTTATTTTAAATACCAAAATACCCCTACTAAATGTGAAATACCTAAAATTCCGATGTAATAAGTCCCATACCCAAATAGATTTGGATCGTTCAGAGATCACGGCGGCAGCGGCATCGACGACCAGCAGGAACTCGTGGCAACCAGCAACAACTCTCTGCCATTAGAGCCAACGACTTTCTCAGCACCCATGGTCTCATCGACGCCGCACGAGAGCTGTCATGCCAAGACAGTCGAGCAGTGACGTAGTTCAAGCTCATATCAATGGTTATAATCCTCCTCACCAGCATCATCGGCATCTCTTCACTGGTCCTACATGCTCGTCTCTTTCAAGGCAAACCCATCTACGAGAAGCACTTTAGTAAAACAAGATTTGGGATTCACTATTCTACTGTGTAGCCCTCGCTCCTGAACGCAGACCACCCCGTCAAGTACATCCAATGCGACGTCTCCATTGCCGTTGCTGCTACCGATCCTTGTGAGTCCATGAAAGAACTGATGTTTTATACAATTCAGTAAATGTTAAATGCAGGAATAAAGAAGTATTAAATAGTGGTGTTTGGAGATAAATGATCCAATCTCTCTCTCTTTAAACCATGTTTGAAAGATGAAGTATTAAAGGTGGTAGTCTTACTGAGTTCAGTCTTGAAGTTGGGTTTGTTGGCTCCCTTTTCTATAATTCGTCTCTGGTTATGGCATCGGTCATGTTTCGGTGAACAATGCCCATAGTACAGAGGTTTGGAAGTTGAAGACTGGGAACAAAAGCATGATATATGTTAAGTGTATCCAGACTCCTTAGAGTTCAATGGAAGAGAGTCGTGCCGCATTTGGCTCTCTGCTTCGTTGTGGTTTGGAAACCAGGAGGGAGAGAGATTGGATTAAAATGAGTTTTAGTGAAAATTGTATAATGGTCATTTTATCTCTTGACTTAACAATGACTGATGGTAGGGGGTCTGAGTCTAATTTGGTGAAACAGAATGGGTGTTCTTATAATAGTGGCATTCTCTAGGGGGTGGCATTGTAAATTACCTTCTTTTTTTTTTTTTCATAAAAGGGATATCACAAATGCTGACTAGTATGATATGGATGGTGAGCTAGTTGGCTACACAGATGAAAAAAATGTTCAAGAAATCTGACTTCACCCGTACTCTGTTGCGTAGTTCATCAGACCTAGTGTAGGTTCAAGTCATGAAGACACCTGCAACAATACGTCCTACTATGTTTAATATACTCATTACTTGTATTCTATTTTTTAATATTTTGAAACTTTTGGGAGATTGTTGGATTTATTTATATTTAATGTCAAATTTTCTAAATATTTCTCATGCCAAGGAAAGGTGTGGGTGTGGATTTACATTTATATACTGGTGTACAGACACTCTTATATGTGTATGGGGATGCTTGTACACATACAGACACATCTGTGTATTAACAGATACACCTATTACGTAAAAAGGTACATTGTCTATATATTTTATAGATGGTCTGAAAAATTATGAAAAATGGGTTTTTAGCAAGTGTTTTTGTTCTTCCCACTCTATGTTCTGTTCTTCCAAGTCTCTTGTGTTTGATAATGAGTATAGCCTTTGGACTTCCCTGTGTAATCACATATTGGAGTGCACCTAATGTGATTGAGAGTTGTTTTATCTTGGAGGTATAAACGCAATGGTCAACCCGATTGCACAATTAAGGGCGTTTAAAAACATTAAGGATAGTATCAATATGATATGATTCAAATCAAATTTTGTTTGTTCCTGTTTCAAGGAGAAAGATTACAACGATGCTATGAATTTGTACATCATCCAATGCAATTACAACATATCCAGATAAGTCTTATACTCAGCCCATGTTTATTTTCTAACAAGCTTAAAGTTTTTAAAAAGAATATAAGAGTATGGCTGAAAGTTGCTTGATTAATTGCAAAAAATGTTTTAGAACCATGACTAGATTAATCCTTTGGATAACGAATTCAATGTTTGCTCTTAATTTCTCAGTCAAAGAGGAGAAATTTGTAGACACCACATATTGTCACCCCTGGAAGGGTTAAAAGATGATAAGTACGGAACCCCTCTTAACGCGGAGTGATTCTATATTTATGGTCAAGATCTCTTCTTTAACCTTAAAGGTGTTATTTGCTTCCATGCCAGTATAAGATGGTTTATTAATTGAATAAAAAAAAAAAAAAACGTTTTCCAAATTGACAAATGTTCTTTATATACTTAGAATTAACTTAGACCATTCAATCTTGGTTTGAGCCAAAAACTCATTTGGACTATACCCACTAAGGCAACTCGAGTCAAACTCGCCTTGACTTAGGTCGACATCAGATACATCTCAGCCAATGCCAAATGTAGCTAGGCCAATGTTAGCCAAATCCCACATTCTGACGGCCAAAGTTCACTTTGTGCCGGCCTACAAAAATATAGGGATTGTGTGGATCTTTGAACCATATTTCAGTCAAACCTCCTACTTGCCTCCCAAGGATTATACCTAGACACATCCTAAGACCTCTAAGACATTTTCGAAACCTCTCTTGACATAGGAAAGTTTTTTCACATCTTAGGAGATATATTTCTTCCCATTTTTAGACATCCAATCTCTCTTCAAGAAGGAAAGGAGATCACCCATAAATGGAAACGCATCACACCGCCCTTGGTCGACCAAGAGCTCCCAAGGCTATCAATATCAAACCCCTCCGACATTTTAGACAATCCCGCCAAATTCAAGCCATCATTTTGCTGATTCATACACTAGAATCGCATTTTTCGGCTGTGTTTCTGAGATACTGCATCAGTTCAAGTTTGAGCTAAGGATTACCTAAGCCTACGCCCTCCAACCTATATACACCCTTTACAAAATTTGCAGAGGGGTACATATTCTTTTATTTTCATTTTATTTCTTCTCATTTTAAATTTCTATAGCCAGCTGTCCTCCCTTTGTTGAGCATTGCTCAGTGGCTACCCTATTAGGAAACAATGTTGCGCATTCAATTACATCAATTTCCATTGGTTACTTTGTAAAAACTTCTTCAAAGTTTTAGATTAGGATATTTTCCTTTTAATCTAATTTTTCCAAAAATATTTGACTTTATTTCATATTTTTACTGGATCTTTCTTCACTGCTAGTCTGCTCTCAGCCTGAGTATTCACTCATAGATCTTCATTTTACAGGCCACTTGAATATGTCTTTTGATAGTTTATTCGAAAACTTTCTTCAGAAAGATTGTAGTTGTAGGAATCTTCTATCTAACCTGATTTATCGATATTTTTAAAATTTATTTGATATTTTCAGAAGGTATTTCTACTACTGGTCTGTTTTTAATCAGTTATTTAGCCTGCTTTTCACCGATGTTTTCAGTGGTTTTCCACCTTGATATTATTTTAATTTGATCTATATGGATTTTTAAGATTGTTTTGACATAATTAACCCTTTTCTTTATCTTTAATTCTAAAGTTTAGATAGTTCCTTTTCTCTTGATATCAAATGATTTCATTTTTTCTAGGTTAGGTAAGGCTAGGGGTTTTTTAGCCATTTCCATTATGCATGAATCGCTTGCACCTTTTTATACTTCCGTTAGTGTACATTCCCCGTAAATTATGTTGGATATGTATCTATGCTTATATGATCCCCATCCCTATGATTTATGAATTCTAATGCCTCCAATGATTTAGCATGATTTAGGAGTAGAATGGTCCTTTTGCTTTTATATTCTGTGTATGGTATAAACATGTATAATATGATTTCCATGGTCCTAATCCCCATATCCCCGTGTCTCTTGGATTCATGGTTTTCTCCATGTTTAGATATTTGGATGTGGTGTGTGCATGCAATGCAGGGCAATCCTATTATTTCTAGCATATGCATAATAGACTAGAGTCTTGCATGCCTATTCCATGTTATAATAGCATGTTCCTTTATATTCGATATACTAAACACATATAGCAGCTGAATGCAAGTATGTGGATTTAATCTCTTTTTTCTTGTATATTAGTCATATTTCCATGATTTGAACGTGCAATATGTATGAAGCTTGGTTTTACAGAGTCGATCGAGGTGCCTAACCCCTTTCTCGGACCTTAATCTAACAAGAACCCTAACTCTTGGTTAAACAGTTTGGATGGAGTCATTTTTTTTTCTTTTAATTATAAGTCATAAATCCTGATCTTGTTGGCAACTTCCCATCAAAAGAGACAGCGGAACCATATCATTCTTTTCACAAGGAGAGGTCCACAAATCCGTGTTGTTCTCACACCAATGAAGTCAAGGGTAGGTGGATTTTTTGGGAAATATATGTGTAAAAACAAAATTTGAGGGAGAATTCTTTCCGTCGATACTTGGGTAATAAACAACGAAAGACTTGAGTATTCATAAATTATGGATGAAGTGTGACTCGGTGTCTGTGATACTTATGGCCTCTAAGAGGGTGGTGCCACTGTTTCTTCTTTAGGAGTGGGTTTCTCTCCATCCTTACCTTATGTCAGTCGATTGAAAGATTTTCCATTGTTACAGGAAAACCAACACAGTCGCTGATTTCCTTACAAAATTAACAGCAAAGTTAAATTATCCTCTTCTAATATTGCTTTGCCTTCATCAGTCATTAATGAATTTCAAGTGGGATGCCGAAAACAGGCCATAGTGCCATGTATCCTCATAACTCATTTTTTATTTGCGTATTAGACTCTCATGTTGATGGCGTGGCCAAAGGTGGGAGGCCGATTCAGATTTCTGTTGATGTTTCTGGTGTAGCAGGGTAATATAGCATGTGTTTTTTTTTTTTTCAGATGATCTTTTAACAACGAAAAATGATGAACAAGTTGGACAATGGAAGCACTTTTATAAATCAATTTCTTTATTCATAAGTTCATACTCATTGATTTATAACAATTCTCCTTACAACCAGAAATATACTCACTATTATTGTAACCAATGGATAATCAATTCATCTATTCTTAACATCATACTGAATTTTTTTTTTTTTTTTTTTCGGTTTCGTTTGGTATGTTGAATATTTCGGATATTTTGCTACAAAAATCTAAAGTTCTGTACTTGATTAGGAGTCACAGCCGTCACAATCTAGAGTCTAGACTGATTGTGAAGAAATCATCAATCTTTTTGCCATGGGGCCTTGTTTACCTTTTTGCTGGATCAAGCAACAGCTTCTAGAGCTAGAACTGATTCTCTGTAATCTTGTTACATCAGTCTCCCCTTCTTTCCTTCTCTGAATGATGGACAAACAACCTGGTGAGGTGATGACAACCCCTTTTTCTTTTTTCTTTTTTGGGTTGAAAAACAATAGATCAGTTAAAGGTTAGCCTTTCCCATTTTCTTGTACAAATCGAGCAGATACATTAATCATTAGGTATGGCTAGAGGGTCCTAACCAGGACCCAAAACCTTTGACAGCACCAATATTTCATTCACTAACAAGCAATACAAAGATTTTATTTGGAAGCATACCTTGTTGAAGGCTAGAAGAAGCTAAAGATCTAGCACAAGTAGCACTTATAAGGGTGGTGGCCTTTCTACAGCAGATTGCCACTCATACACAGCACTTCAACTTGGGCAATGAGGCATAAATTAGGGCGGGGGGCCAAAAAAAAGGAAGAGTTGATTTACAAATGGGAAACCCTAAATATGGTTAGCAGTCAGGTTGCTCAGATTTCATGTCAGCAGCGCCTGAAGATGAAGCACAACTGCCATTCTGAAGGTAAAGGCTTACAACAGAGTCACTTACCAAGCCATCAAAGTTGAGTGCACGCTTCCGGTTGCTGAAAAAGTAGGGGATTAGGGAATAAAAGAAACAAGACCATCAAAAATTGTAGCTGGAAGGTTTTCACTTTTGACATTGGCAGTATCCAACAGAACATAATCACATGCCCATTTAAGCGGTTATTAATTGCAGTCAAGTCCTTGGAAGGGCTTTGATTAGCATGAGTGTTCTCTCCTACGCAAGCATAATAGCTTTTAGAGCTGTGTGAGATGAGAGCATCCATCTGTAGACAAAATTAACTGCAAGATGAAGCAAAAAAATGAAACAAAAATGAAAACGAGAAAAAAGGGATAGGGAAAGTGGGGAAAAACAGAAAGGAAAAGACCTCACCATTGAGAATTAGTTTTGTTGCTCTTAGCGCAGCCTAGTACACTACAATGCACACCCCTAACCATTCAATGGGTGGACCACCATTTCCATAAGCTTTGGGCTCAAGATGATAGACCCAAAGTCTTAAATGATAAAGTAATCACAAGCTTAGATGCCCAAATTTTTATTTTATTTTTGGGTAGATGCTAAAATAGATGGTTTTTAACAGCAAGGAAAAGCTGATAGGTGGCCAAGCACATGCAAAGCAGGACACAGATCATTTTTAGACAATATTAAACTGAGATTTTCTACTCTCTTCTCTATGCTGCAACATGCATAGCAAGACACACAGATCCTTTTTAGACCTTACTACACTGACACTTTATTCTCTATGCTGCATCAAGATTATGCAGTAAAAAATTTTGCAGTCTCAAAATGCTTGTGGCCCACAACAAAGGATGTCAAAGAAGGCATGTAAAGTTATAGTGAGGTAATCAAATAAGGGAGTGTCTAAATGACCCCTCTATAGGTGTACATAGAACTTAATACCTTCAATTAATTGCCCCTCGTCTTATTCCCAAAAGGTTTATAAAGATTTAAAGAGTTTTCAAAAATAAGTTGAAAGCGGCATATCATTGTCATTATCAAAAATTGTCATTGTCAAGCAAGTACACATATAAAATGACACTATTACCCTCATTTGAGAAAAAAAAAATGTGTTATACCAAAAGGGAAAAAAAACAAGGTTACAAAAAATTTGACACCATGAGGGGTGTCAATAAGAAAATCCCATCAAATAATAATGGAAGACCATAGTAGAAGAAATATAAGCAATCAAGAAGAACCGGAGTCCCCTCAAGATCTCATTGTCTAGAGCAGCCCGACGAGCTCCCCCCTCCTCCCCCTCCTCTCTCTTCCTCTTCTTATCTCGTCCTCTCCCTCTCCCTCTTCCTCTCATCCTCTGCTCTCCCTTCTCTTCATCTCCTTCACCCTCTCTCCTCTGAACTTCTTCGGTCTCACATGTTTGGGAGGTGAGATCCATCCTAGCCTCCTCCCCTTTCTTCCCTCTCCCGTCTTGATCCTAATCCGGTGATGGTTTGCCGAGATCCTACTGACCCTCCTTAAACTGTTGGCTCCTTCTTCAGCCGGCGTTCACTGGGTTTGTTCGAGTATGGCTCTACTACCATCCATCTGCTGCTTCGACCTGCTCACGGTTTGGATCTCTGGCTCTTCTCTCCGACCTGCTCCCTTCGTCGACGATCGCTAAACTTGTAGCTATTCTTCTCTCTCCCTGCTCCTAGAATGGCTCGTTGGTTCCTCTCCCCCCGCCTTCGCCGACTCACTGGACCTGTTGTTGTTCTTCTTCTCTCCCTGCTCCTGGTTTGGCTCGTTGGTCCTCTCCCCCCTTTGTCGACGATCGCTAGGCCTGCTTGGTTGAGTGTGCTTTGTGCCGGCGACCTAGCCATGCTCTCTTTTATGGCAGATCGAACGTCTCTCATGTTTCTCCCTGATCGAATTGTTGTCTCGGTGGTTTTGGCAAGCTCTTTGCATGGCTCCATCTCGCAAGGTTGCAGTCATGCTCGGCCGACAGCCACCTCGCCGTCGCCTCTCCCCCTTTACGGTTGTCTCTTCCACGAGGCCAGCTTCTCCCTTGGTCATGGCCCTCCGCAAGGCCCGCACCTGCCGCTATGCCTGCCTTTTCTACCGGAACTCCGATTCACATCTTGACGATTGGAAGTTGTTATGTTGAGACCTGGTGCTAGGGTTTGGTGGAGCCTTATCTCCATTTCCCCTTTTGCCCCTCCTATTTGGGCTTCTGGGTTCTTGTTTTTTAAGTTGTTGGGCTTCTGGCTCTTGTTTTGTCCATTTGGGCTTCAATTGTATTAGACACTTTCACTCTTTCAGCCCACTTGGCTTTGGTTGCTGTCTTCCTTGGACTTTGGTTCCCTTATTGGGCTTGTATTTTCCCTTAGGGGATATATTTTCCCTCCCCCCTCTTTTAATGCATTTATTATTAATTCATCTAAAAAAAATGATGGAAGACAACTTGTAAATATCAAACTGGTCCAAATTACTAGAATATAAAATCTGCCACGATAATGGCTGGCTCCCGTGAGCAACCAAATAAAGTCCATCTGTCATTACAACAGATAAGGGGGAAGTTTTTGGCATACCAAAACTTGGAAAACTTTCTAGCATGCCCTGCTATAACTCCCCAATGGCAATTCATTTAGCAACCAAATATAGTGGACAAGGCCATTTCGTCATCCACTCATAGGTAAAGACTCAGAATGTCACACCCCGTTCACACTGAACCGGAGCGGTGACCGAGTTAACACCGGTTAACCCAAACCTGCCAGGATCATCAGATACTGTATTCCACCACAGCATACACACACTAACATAAGTTCATCAGATCAGCGGAAGACTAAGTTTTACCTGTGAATAAATCCCATATACTTGATACCCAAATAATGATACAATAATTATATACATTGGGGCCCGAAGGCATGATATATACACAAGAAGAATAAAATTCAAATATCAAGTATATACAGGAATTCATCAAAATCATCAGAGTACACAGCTCGGCTCGGTATCAAGGCTAGAGCTCAGCTCGGCATCAAGGGTCGTGCCCA